>NC_090375.1:72667255-72968412 GCF_036365525.1 Heterodontus francisci
ACTTAACACTGTCCAAATTCATTTGAAATAGGACATTTATAGCTAGCAGGAAAAAGATTTGTTTCATCTCACCAATCTAAACTGAATTCAAATCCAGGTCCCAGTGCACCCAATCCAGTAATTGATTTTAAAAGGAATTTTGATGTTGTAGCTCTCCTTTTAAATGTGGAATGAGGTGACATCTTTAGGTGAAAAGTGAGAATAAAAATCAATACATTCTTTATGCCAGAGATAATTTCCCCATTTAGACTAATTAATTTATGTTGCCTATGAATTAAATATTTTGCCTCAGGGATGCTTTACTTACAACTAAATTCTGAATGATTCTTGCATCCTTGTCTCCTAACTATTTTGCTATGATAATGTTTTAAATATGCATTAAATAATACCTTATTATGTAAAGCAATTGAGCATATACCTGGTCCCTGCAGAATGGGAAAGACTCAGGAAAAGCAACAGTCTTCTCCAATTTATTTTAAGCATTTTCAGATCAGCTAATTTGCATATTCAAAATTTAAGACTGTCATTCTCAGTACAATTTAGTATTTGTTCAGGCAATTTAGAATTGAAAGTATTAAATGGAAGTTTTTTTCATCTTGGACTTCATTAAAGTTCATTTCCACAAAGAAGAAATTCTGTGGAGAGCATGATCTTAATTTTTGGGAATACCTGGCCAGTGTTTTCATGAACAAGGAATGTATTATTTTGACATGTTTTACCACTTTGTAGCAAATCAGACTTAATTTATTTTCATTAGGTGGCTCAGTGTGCCTGCTTACGATATAAGTGGCAGTGTAGTACTACTGAATCCGATTTAATCATGAGAAAATATTTCACCATAAATCCAATCAAGGAAGGATTAAAACATTAAAAGTTAATATTTTTGAACTATCATAATCATGGCATTGTAGTGCTTTATTTCTTCAATTTGAACCATGCTCAGATATCAAAGTTTCTCACAGTGGAGATGTGGTGTTGGATGCATATTCTAATGTTTTGCTTAATTACATTTGGAAACCAGTGAATATTCTCCCTCATGAGATTAATTAGGTGGGATAGAGTCCACCTTAAGGGAAATTGTTTCTGGAAAAGGTGGACATGATGGGCTGAACGAGTCAAGGCTCAAAAAGATCCACACTTGCACTCTTCTTTGTAAGTCAAATTACAGTAGCATGCTTAATTGCCTTAAAATAAGGTGCAATGACTTCTGTCTGTAAAATAGGTATTGACTTTCATTATCACTGCAGTAAAGATGACAGACAAACTGAACATTGATGAAGTGATAGCTTTTGTTGTTCATGAATGTCTAACTATTGTAGCAGATGTCTGTAGGGCCATATAAATGTGATCAATGACACCCTGCGGTTTTGGGAATGCTGCCATTTGGCAAAGATGCAGTGTACTCTCATGCTGTTGCTGACTGTCTATGGGAATACTGATGTAATTGCTTGCTAGGGCACACAAGTGTTTAGTCATCTGGTGACACAGCTGTGCACTGCAGTCTGGCTGAGTCCCCTGTAGTACTCTAGAATGAGACTTAAAGTTTAAGAGCTGTAGTGAATTTGCCAACCACTGGAATACCGCTTCCAGCATATGGCACAAATCTGTCATAGACTCCCTCATCAGTCATAGTCCACAAAAACACAGGGGATTGTTTTCACCTCCACGACCTGGCAGGAATCTGCTGCAGGACACTGCCCAGATGTTTTGGAAACTATCTCATTTTCATCGCATCAATTTCAATTGGATGAAAGTCAGGCTGGTTCTCCAATGAGCAGAATTACCTGATTACCGCCCAGATGGTGAAGGTGAAAATTCCTTAAGAAATATGGGGCGGGGGCAGGGGGGGGGGGGGGTGGTGGGCGGAGGGAGAGAGTGTGGTTAAAATTGAGGTCATTTTCTCTAAGATAGAAACAAAACAAACTCTGAAACTAACAGCACATTAGCAAAATTAGTACCTTCAATACCTCAAATGCATTGATATGGTTTGGTAATGGTTTCCTTCCACAACAAAAGAGTTTTAAAAAAATTAAATGCTGTCATAAAATTGTAATATGATGCAGAAGTAAGCTGCACAGATGGAAGGATGGATAAACTAAACTTTGCTGACTGAAGTATTACATCTGTCAGCCATCTGGCCATCAATTGAACAGCAGATGATAATCATTCACATCCCTTAATGGATATAAAATATATTCTAACCACCCGGACATAATGGTTTGGTTTGTATTGTAAGCTTAACACTTTTATGGCAAGCTTACCAATACCCTTTATGACTTCTCTTTAGTTCTAGAACACTATTGAGTCAACATTAATTCATTATTCTTTAAATTTATGCTGCACATAATACAGTAACAGGATGTATTTTGTATTAAGAAGCAATAATGTCACATCATGCATTTGAAGGTATAACTGTTATAACTTAAGCTGTTCGATAATAGTGAGGAAAGCTTTCACACTTACAAATTGTTCATGCGAGTTTGATATGCCATTCAGAGGTTGTAATTACCAAGCCTATGATTTAGATTTACAGCTGAGAAGAAAATGAATGAGATAGTTACAAAAATCTGTTTAGTAATTGTTTAAGAGGAAGTTAACTGAAACAACTTACAATGATTACTTACATTTTAAAATGGCAAGGAAAATTTTTGCTGCACACTGAAGAAATGAATGGACGTTTACTTGCTGCATTACTTAAGTTTCATGATATGTTACCTTACACTGCAGAGGAAGCCAGTCAATCAATTGTATGATATGAAGAGCATTAATTAATGTTAAATAAACAGGAAATGACAACTTAATGACCTACATTTTATCCAATGTATTTTATTAAATGAACATTATCACCCGTCAATGTTTATTTTTTTAGAAAACATCTATGCTCATTAACCTTTAGACTGACACAGGTTTGTAATATCAGAAATTAATCTCACAAGGTGCTGAGAAAACAGCAATTAAAAACAGAAAATGTTGAAATGCACAGTAGGGTAATCAGTACCTGAGTGAGAAAGATCAGTTAATGTCTTCTGTGTAAAGTTCAGTGGGAAGAAACAATTAGTCAACCTACTTTGCAGTTTCTGATCTGTGAGAGAACTTGTTATACATATTGGTGCCAATTCAAGCTCAGAGCTGGCATTAATGAGACAAGCATTTCCCCAAAGCAGCAAGAAAAAAATATGGCATTTGCTCCTGCGGAGTTAGGAATAAAAGGTGCAAAATTCTCAGAAGGTAGACAGTTCTGGGGGAAATAGTTTACCAGGTCAGAGCATCATACATGGGACTAATGGAGAAGTAATAGCCAAGGTGATTGAACCTTTCCAATGAGGAAATTATTGAACTGGCTAAATTTATAATGACTTGAAACCAGGTTTTCCACTGAGGCAAGTTTAGCTCACTGGTAGCACACTCATCTTTGAGTCTTACAGTTGTGGATTCAGCTGTGCTAATTAACATGAGCATTTAATCCAGGCTGACATTTCAGAGTGCAGCATAGTCATGCATTGTCAGAGGTACTGTTTTTTGAATATGGTAAACCAAGTCCCCGTCTGCCTATTCAGATGAATGTAAAATATCCTATGGAGCTATGGAAAGAAGATCAGAGGATTTCTCCTGACATCCTGGAAAACATTTGTCCCTCAACTGAAACAAAATACACATTTACTGGTCAAATAGAAATAAATGAGTATGATATGATAGCCATTAGAGAGACATGGTTGCAAGGTGACCAAGGCTGGGACCTAAATATTCAAGGATATTTGATATTTTGGAAGGACAGGAAGAAAGGAAAAGGAGATGGGGTAGCTATGTTAATATAGGATGAGATCAGCACAGTAGTGAGAAACTATCTTGATTCAGAAGATCAAGATGTAGAATCAGTTTGGGTGGAGATAATTAGAATTAGAACATTACAGCGCAGTACAGGCCCTTCGGCCCTCGATGTTGCGCCGACCTGTGAAACCATCTGACCTACACTATTCCATTTTCATCCATATGTCTATCCAATGACCACTTAAATGCCCTTAAAGTTGGTGAGTCTACTACTGTTGCAGGCAGGGCGTTCCACGCCCCTACTACTCTCTGAGTAAAGAAACTACCTCTAACATCTGTCCTATATCTATCACCCCTCAACTTAAAGCTATGTCCCCTCGTGTTTGCCATCACCATCCGAGGAAAAAGACTCTCACTATCCACCCTATCTAACCCTCTGATTATCTTATATGTCTCTATTAAGTCACCTCTCCTCCTCCTTCTCTCCAACGAAAACAACCTCAAGTCCCTCAGCCTTTCCTCGTAAGACCTTCCCTCCATACCAGGCAACATCCTAGTAATTCTCCTCTGCACCCTTTCCAAAGCTTCCACATCCTTCCTATAATGCGGTGACCAGAACTGCACGCAATACTCCAGGTGCGGTCTCACCAGAGTTTTGTACAGCTGCAGCGTGACCACGTGGCTCCGAAACTCAATCCCCCTACTAATAAAAGCTAACACACCATATGCCCTATTAACCTGGGTAGCAACTTTCAGGAATTTATGTACCTGGACACCAAGATCTCTCTGTTCATCTACACTACCAAGAATCTTCCCATTAGCCCAGTACTCTGCATTCCTGTTACTCCTTCCAAAGTGAATCACCTCACACTTTTCCGCATTAAACTCCATTTGCCATCTCTCAGCCCAGCTCTGCAGCCTATCTATGTCCCTCTGTACCCTACAACATCCTTCGGCACTATCCACAACTCCACCGACCTTTGTGTCATCCGCAAATTTACTAACCCACCCTTCTACACCCTCTTCCAGGTCATTTATAAAAATGACAAACAGCAGTGGCCCCAAAACAGATCCTTGCGGTACACCACTAGTAACTAAACTCCAGGATGAACATTTGCCATCAACCACCACCCTCTGTCTTCTTTCAGCTAGCCAATTTCTGATCCAAAACTCTAAATCACCTTCAACCCCATAATTCTGTATTTTCTGCAATAGCCTACCGTGGGGAACCTTATCAAACGCCTTACTGAAATCCATATACACCACATCCACTGCTTTACCCTCATCCACCTGTTTGGTCACCTTCTCGAAAAACTCAATAAGGTTTGTGAGGCACGACCTACCCTTCACAAAACCGTGCTGACTATCGCTAATGAACTTATTCTTTTCAAGATGATTATAAATCCTATCTCTTATAACCTTTTCCAACATTTTACCCACAACCGAAGTAAGGCTCACAGGTCTATAATTACCAGGGCTGTCTCTACTCCCCTTCTTGAACAAGGGGACAACATTTGCTATCCTCCAGTCTTCCGGCACTATTCCTGTCGACAATGACGACATAAAGATCAAGGACAAAGGCTCTGCAATCTCCTCCCTGGCTTCCCAGAGAATCCCAGGATAAATCCCATCTGGCCCAGGGGACTTATCTATTTTCACACTTTACAAAATTGCTAACAACTCCTCCTTGTGAACCTCAATCCCATCTAGCCTAGTAGTCTGAATCTCAGTATTCTCCTCGACAACATTTTCTTTCTCTACTGTAAATACTGACGAAAAATATTCATTTAACGCTTCCCCTATCTCCTCTGATTCCACACACAACTTCCCACTACTATCCTTGATTGGCTCTAATCTAACTCTAGTCATTCTTTTATTCCTGATATACCTATAGAAAGCCTTAGGGTTTTCCTTGATCCTATCCGCCAATGACTTCTCGTGTCCTCTCCTCGCTCTTCTTAGCTCTCCCTTTAGATCCTTCCTGGCTAGCTTGTAACTTTCAAGCGCCCTAACTGAGTCTTCACGTCTCATCCTAACATAAGCCTTCTTCTTCCTTTTGACAAGCGCTTCAACTTCTTTAGTAAACCACGGCTCCCTCGCTCGACAACTTCCTCCCTGCCTGACAGGTACATACTTATCAAGGACACGCAGTAGCTGCTCCTTGAATAAGCTCCACATTTCGATTGTGCCCATCCCCTGCAGTTTCCTTCCCCATCCTACGCATCCTAAATCTTGCCTAATCGCATCATAATTTCCTTTCCCCCAGCTATAATTCTTGCCCTGCGGCATATACCTGTCCCTGCCCATCGCTAAGGTAAACGTAACAGAATTGTGATCACTATCACCAAAGTGCTCACCTACATCTAAATCTAACACCTGGCCGGGTTCATTACCCAGTACCAAATCCAATGTGGCATCGCCCCTGGTTGGCCTGTCTTCATACTGTGTCAGAAAACCCTCCTGCACACATTGGACAAAAACTGACCCATCTAAAGTACTCGAACTGTAGTATTTCCAGTCAATATTTCGAAAGTTAAAGTCCCCCATAACAACTATCCTGTTACTCTCGCCCCTGTCGAGAATCATCTTCACTATCCTTTCCTCTGCATCTCTGGAACTATTCGGAGGTCTATAGAAGACTCCCAACAGGGTGACCTCTCCTCTCCTGTTTCTAACCTCGGCCCATACTACCTCAGTCGACGAGTCCTCAAACGTCCTTTCTGCCGCTGTAATACTCTCCTTGATTAACAATGCCACACCCCCTCCTCTTTTACCATCTTCTCTGTTCTTACTGAAACATCTAAATCCCGGAACCTGCAACATCCATTCCTGCCCCTGCTCTACCCATGTCTCCGAAATGGCCACTACATCGAGATCCCAGGTACCAACCCATGCTGCAAGCTCACCCACCTTATTCCGGATGCTCCTGACGTTGAAGTAGACACACTTTAAACCAAGTTCTTGCTTGCCAGTGCCCTCTTGCGTCCTTGTAACCTTATCCCTGACCTCACTACTCTCAACATCCTGTACACTGGAACTACAATTTAGGTTCCCATTCCCCTGCTGAATTAGTTTAAACCCCCCCGAAGAGCACTAGCAAATCTCCCCCCCAGGATATTGGTACCCCTCTGGTTCAGGTGACCATCCTGTTTGTAGAGGTCCCACCTACCCCAGAAAGAGCCCCAATTATCCAGGAAACCAAAACCCTCCCTCCTACACCATCCCTGCAGCCACGTATTCAACTCCTCTCTCTCCCTATTCCTCGCGTCGCTATCACGTGGCACGGGCAACAACCCAGAGATAACAACTCTGTTTGTTCTCGCTCTAAGCTTCCACCCTAGCTCCCTGAATTTCTGCCTTAAATCCCCATCTCTCTTTCTACCTATGTCGTTGGTGCCTATGTGGACCACGACTTGGGGCTGCTCCCCCTCCCCATTAAGGATCCCAAAAACACGATCCGATACATCACGAACCCTGGCACCTGGGAGGCAACACACCAACCGTGGGTCTCTCTCGTTCCCACAGAACCTCCTATCTGTTCCCCTAACTATGGAGTCCCCAATGACTAATGCTCTGCTCCTCTTCCCCCTTCCCTTCTGAGCAACAGGGACAGACTCTGTGCCAGAGACCTGTCCCCCATTGCTTACCCCTGGTAAGTCGTCCCCCGCAACAGTATCCAAAACGGTATACCCGTTGTTGAGGGAAACGGCCACAGGGGATCCCTGCACTGCCTGCTGGTTCCCTCTCCTTCCCCTGACGGTAACCCATTTACCTACTTCTTTTACCTGAGGTGTGACTACCTCCCCATAACTCCTCTCAATAACCCCCTCCGCCTCCCGAATGATCCGAAGTTCATCCAGCTCCAGCTCCAGTTCCCTAACGCGGTTCTCGAGGAGCTGGAGTTGGGTGCACTTCCCGCAGATGCAGTCAGCAGGGACACTCTTGGTGACCCTTACCTCCCACATTCTGTAGGAGGAACATACAACTGCCTTAACCTCCATTCCCACTATTCTAAATTCCCAACAAATCTACTGAAAAACCCCCAAAAAAATGTCAAAACTTGTTAGCTTAGCAATCCGACGGACAGAACTTTTTAAATAAAAAGCTTACCTTATCAACACACCAGAGTCCTTTTTTTTTGTTAGAGGAGGAGGGTGGGTGGGAGAGACTACACGTGTAGTGTCTCGGGTACAGCCACCGCCCAAATATATAGTTTTCACTTACCCAGCAGTCCCTTGGTCCTCCGAAAACAAAAGGGAATTAACTTTTAACTTCCACTGAAATTGACCGCCCAGCTGTAAGTTCGCTCCGTACCTCTGCTTCTGTCCAAGCTGCTGCAACCAAAACTAAAAGAAATTGATTTTAAACCGCCCAAATATATAGTTTTCACTATATATAAGAAACAGTAAGGGAAAGAAGTCACCAGTGGGAATACTTTATCGGCCCTAACAGTAGCTACAAAGTAGGACAGAGTATACATCAAAAAATATTTGGAGCTTGCAAGAAAGGTACAGCAATAATCATGGGTCATTTGAGAATTCACATCGATTGGAGAAATCAAATCGGTAAAGGTAGCCTGGAGGATGAGTTCATAGGGACAGTTTCCTCGAACAATACATTCTCGAACCCACCAGGGAGCAGGTTATTTTGGATCTGCTAATGTGTAATGAGACTGGATTAATTAAAGATCTCATAGTAAAGGATCCTCCAGGCAAGAGTGATCAGAACATGATAGAATTTCACATTCAGTTTCAGGGTGAGAAATGTTGGTCCATAATTAGTGCCTTAAACTTAAATAAAGACAATTAGAAGGGTATGAAGACATAGTTGGCTAAAGAGGACTGGGAAATAAGTTAAAAGATAATATGGTAGAGAAGCAGTGGCAGACATTTAAGGAGATATTTCATAACTCTCAACAAGATATATTCCATTGACGAAGAAAGACTCTACAAGAAGGATGCACCATCTATGGTTAATTAAGGAAGTTAAGGGTGGTATCAAATTGAAAGAAAAGTCATACAATGCTGCAAAGATTAGTGGTAGGCTAGAAGATTGGGAAAATTTTAGAAAAGAGCAAGGGATGAGTAAATAAACTGGAGAAATTGGAGTATGTGAGAAAACAAACAAGAAATATAAAAACAGACAGTAAAAGCTTCGACAAATTTATAAAAAAGTAAAGAGCACCTAAAGTGAATATTGTTCCCTTAGAGGGTGAGACTGGGGAATTAATAATGGGAAATGAGGAAATGGCAGAGGCTTTGAACAAGTATTTTGTATCCGTCTTCACAGAAGAAGACACGAAAAGCATCCCAAGGATAGTAGAAAATCAGGAGGCAAAAGGAAGGGAGTAACTTAAAACCATCACTATTATTAGAGAAAAAGTAATGGAGGTACTAATGGGACTAAAGGCTGACAAGTCTCCTGGACTTGATGGCCTGAATCCTAGCGTCTGAAAGGAAGTGGTTGCAGAGATAGTGGATGCATTTGTTATAATCTTCCAAAATTCCCTACATTCTGGAAAGATCCCAGTGGATTGGAAAACTGCAAATCTAACACAACTGCTCAAGAAAGGAGGGAGACAAAAAGCAGGAAAATATAGGCCAGTTAGCTTAATGTCTGTCATTGGGAAAATGCTAGGATACATTATTAAAGAGGCAGTAGCAGACATCTAGAAAATCACAATACAATCAGGCAGAGTCAACATACTTTTGTGAAAGGGAAATCATGTTTGACAAATTTATTAGAGTTCTTTGAGGATGTATCAAGCAGGGTGGATAAAGGGGAACCTGTAGATGTAGTGTATTTGGATTTCCAAAAGGCATTTCATAATGTGCCACTTAAAAGGTTACAACACAAGATAAGAGCTCATGGTGCTGGGGGTGATATATAAGCATGGGTGGAGGACTGGCTACCTAACAGGAAACAGAGTGTCGGGATAAATGGGTCATTTTCAGATTGGCAATCTGTAACTGGTGGAGTGCCACAGGGATCAATGCTGGGGCCTCAATTATTTACAATCTATATTAATGACTTGGAAGAAGGGACTGACTGTATTGTAGCCAAATTTGCTGATGATACAAAGATAGGTAGGAAAGCAAGTTGTCAGGAGGATACAAAGAATCTGCAAAGGGATGTAGATAGGTCCATTGTGTTGTGTGGCACTATCACCATGCTAAATGGGATAGATTTCGAACAGATCTAGCAATGCAAAACTAGGCATCCATGAGGCGCTGTGGGCCATCAGCAGCAGCAGAATTATACTCAACCACAATCTGTAACCTCATGGCATATCCCCCACTCTACCACTACCATCAGGCCAGGAGACCAAACCTGGTTCAATGAAGAGCGCAGGAGGGCATGCCAGGAGCAGCACCAGGCATACCTCAAAATGAGGTGTCAACCTGGTGAAGCTACAACTCAGGACTATCTGTGTGCCAACCTGCGTAAGCAGCATGCGATAGACAGAGATAAGTGATCCCATAACCAACGGATCAGATCTAAGCTCTGCAGTCCTGCCACATCCAGCCATGAATGGTGGTGGACAATTAAACAACTAACTGGAGGAGGTGGCTCCACAGATATCCCCATCCTCAACGATGGGGGAGCCGAGCACATCAGTGCGAAAGATAAGGCTGAAGCATTTGCAACAATCTTCAGCCAGAAGTGCCGAGTTGATGATCCATCACGGCCTCCTCCTGAAGTCCCCAGCATCACAGATGCCAGACTTCAGCCAATTCGATTCACTCCGCGTGATATCAAGAAACGACTGAAGGCACTGGACACTGCAAAAGCTATGGGCCCTGACAATATTCCGGCAATAGTGCTGAAGACCTGTGCTCCAGAACATGCTGCGCCCCTAGCCAAGCTGTTCCAGTACAGCTAGAACACTGGCACCTACCCTGCAATGTGGAAAATTGCCCAGCTATGTCCTGTACACAAAAAGCAGGACAAGTCCAACCTGGCCAATTATCGCCCCATCAGTCTACTCTCAATCATCAGTAAAATGATGGAAAGTGTGATCAACAGTGCCATCAAGCAGCACTTGCTTAGCAATAACCTGCTCAGTGACGCTCAGTTTGTGTTCTGCCAGGGCCACTCAGCTTCTGACCTCATTACAGCCTTGGTTCAAACATGGGCAAAAGAGCTGAACTCAAGAGGTGAGGTGAGAGTGACTGCCCTTGACATCAAGGCAGCATTTGACCGAGTATAGCATCAAGGAGCCCTAGCAAAACTGAGGTCAATGGGAATCGGGGAAAACCCTCTGCTGGCTGGAATCATACCTAGCGCAAAGGAAGATGGTTGTGGTTGTTGGAGGTCAATCATCTCAGCTCCAGGACATCACTGCAGGAGTTCCTCAGGGTAGTGTCCTAGTCCCAACCATCTTCAGCTGATTTGTCAATGACCTTCCTTCAATCATATGTCAGAAGTGGGGACGTTCGCTGATGATTGCACAATGTTCAGCACCATTCGTGACTCCTCAGATACTGAAGCAGTCCGTATAGAAATGCAGCAAGACCTGGACAATATCCAGGCTTGGGCTGATAAGTGGCAAGTAACATTCGCGCCACACAAGTGCCAGGCAATGACCATCTCCAACAAGAGAGAATCAAACCATCTCCCCTTGACATTCAACGGCATTACCATTGCTGAATTCCCCACTATCAACATCCTAGGGGCTACCATTGACCAGAAAATGAACTGGATTAGCCATATAAATACTGTGGCTACAGGAGCAGGTCAGAGGCTAGGAATCCTGAGGTGAGTAACTCACCTCCTGACTCCCCAAAACCTGTCCACCATCTACAAGGCACAAGTCAGGAGTGTGATGGAATACTCTCCACTTGCCTGGATGGGTGCAGCTCCAACAACACTCAAGAAGCTCGACACCATCCAGGACTAAGCAGCCCACTTGATTGGCACCCCATCTACAAACATTCACTCCCTCCACCACCGACGCACAGTGGCAGCAGTGTGTACCATCTACAAGATGCACTGCAGCAATGCACCAAGGCTCCTTAGACAGCACCTTCCAAACCCGCGACCTCTACCAACTAGAAGGACAAGGGCAGCAAATACATGGGAACACCACCACCTGCAAGTTCCTCTCCAAGTCACACACCATCCTGACTTGGAACTATATCGCCATTCCTTCACTGTCGCTGGATCAATATCCTGGAACTCCCTTCCTAACAGCACTGTGGGTATACCTACCCCAGATGGACTGCAGCGGTTCAAGAAGGCAGCTCACCACCACCTTCACAAGGGCAATTAGGGATGGGCAATAAATGCTGGCCTGGCCAGTGACGTCCACATCCCATGAATGAATAAATAAAAAAAAAAGGTTAAGTGAGTGGGCAAAAATTTGGCAGATGGATTATAATGTGGGAAAATGTGAACTTGTCCACTTTGGCAGGAAAAATAGAAAAGCAAAATATTATTCAAATGGAGAGAGACTGCGGAATGCTGAGGTACAGAGGGAACTGGGTGTCCTTGTACATGAATTACAAAAAGTTAGCATGCAGGTAATTAGGAAGGCAAATTGAATGTTGGCCTTTATTGTAAGGGGGATGGAATATAAAAGTAGGGAAGTCTTGCTCCAACTGTACAGGGCATTGGTGAGATCACACCTAACCTGCGTACAGTTTTGATCACATTATTTAAGGAGAGACATACTTGCAGAGGAAGCAGTTCAGAGAAGGTTCACTAGGCTGATTCCTGGATTGAGGAGTTTGTCTTATGAGGAAAAGTTAAGCAGGTTGGGCCTATACTCTTTGGAGTTTTGAAGATTGAAAGGTGATTTTATTGAAACATATACGTTTCTGAGGGGGCTTGACAGGGTAGATGTTGAGAGGAGGTATCCCCTCATGGGGGAATCTCGAAATGGGGACACAAATTAAGGTGTCTCGCATTTCAGATGGAGATGAGGAGGAATTTCTTCTCTCAGAGGGTCATTAGTGTTTGGAATTCTCTTCGCCAGTGAGCAACGGAGACGGAGTTAGACAGACTTTTGACTGACAAGGAAGTCCAGTGTTATGGGGGAGGGGCAAGCAAGAAATGGAGTTAAGGTCGCAATCAGATCAGTCATGATCTTACTGAATAGTAGGGCAGGCTCGAGAGGACAAATGGCTTACTCCTGCTTCTATTTCTTATACTCTTATGGTCATTTATCTCATGCTGGTTATGAGGCCTTTGTGTGTGCAAATTGACTACTTGTTTGGTTACATGACAACAGTAACTACAATATAGAAGTAATTTATTGGCTGTGGTGCACTTTGGAACATCCTAACGATTAAAAAGAATTCTGAATGCAAGTTCTTCCATAGGAACTAAAGACCAACGTCAATCTAATTTGCCTTCCACCATCCTGGACGATACAACAATAATGGAGTTCTTGACTAACAACAGCAATCAATTTCTATCAATTAGTCACAACAGACCCAGAAATGACGCAAGTAAACCTCAGTGATGGTGAGCTCTGAGAACCATAGGTCCAAAGTCACCTTTTTCCATCCAAGCATGCTACACTTACCACATATATCTCAAGTTACTCATATATACTTTCATTATAGTTAAGTCCTCAGGGAGTAAGGTTCTGCTGTGCGCCACAATTGCATCTGTTATTGGGGCAGCCTGCAGATTAAAAACTGATAGAAACCCATTATGGCAAGTTTCTTCCCTCCTTACATTGTTCCAGTACTTTGGGATGTCCTGAGGATATGAAAGGCACTATATAATGAATGTAATTTTTGGGTTCATTATAATATTTTAGGTGAGTTCCTGGTGTCAAAGATATCTCTGATTGAGAGATTGTCCATTAGTTGAGAGGATATGCTGCTGCAGGATTTAATGGTCTCCCTCTATGTAGAATACTCAGTGTCCAAGGGTTGCTAATCATGGCTTATGCCATGATATCACTATGAGGCAAGGTAAGGAGGCAGGCCCCAAGAACAGCCTCAACCAATATGGGGAATGAACCTGCAGTGTTGACGTTATTCTGCTAACTGACCCCTTTTAAGTGTCTAAAGCAGCTGTATGCAATGGATGTCCTCAGAAAAAATAAATGTTTGTCTAGTCATCAGGAGAGCCAAATACCTCCATGTTCTCATATATAGCTGAGAAAGTGCTACCTGAGGAAATTTAGGGGCTCTCTTTGACACTGTGCAATGCAGGAACCCAAGGACTGTTGTCTAGGGTCACTGAAGGTACATGACTGAAGCAGTGAATGTGAGTGCAACTGCTTTAAGCATGCTCATGTCAAGGAGCAAATGACCTTACCAGATCAGGCATGGCAAAATAAGACAACAATATTGTTATGACCGGGTGAGAAAGGTATCTAGGGGTCCCTTTCAACCTTCACCTTGTCTTACTGCAACAGGGTTTAATTTTAAACACACCGTGTTTTGAGCTCCCCCTTTGTGAATCTTTGTTCACCGCTTTCCAATTATAAGGCAAAGAAATAAGCACAAACAGGCTTTCTTAGGTTTAAAGAAGAAAAGTGAAATTTACTAAAACTTAAACTTAAACTCTAATTCAGTTAACACCGACAGATACATGACGCACCCACGCTAGCAAACATATGTGATACGTACATGCAGATAGGGACAGAAAAGAGCAGAAGAAAAATAAAGTGGAGAGGTTTGAGACAATATCTGAAGAGTTCTTGTTATGTGCTTTGAGCTTTCTGTAGAGTCCTTTTGTAGGTAGTTCTTGCTTATAAGTAATTCTTGCTTTTAATTGGGGCCCAGTATTCTTCTTAAACCTTGTTCACTGTAGAAGACTTTTCTCTGTTGGGGTTCATGTGTCTTCAATGGATTCCAAAGCTGGTGAGAAAGAAATGGGAGCAGACAGGAGAGAGATGTTGGTATTCCAGGAGCAAAACTGCCTTTTGAGTTCAAATTCTCTGTGGCGAGTTAAAAAAAACCTGCAACAGTCATGTGACTAAACTGGTCTGACCACGTCTTCTGTGTATTGGGGGCATGGGATAGCTCCTTTGTTCCAACACTGTCAGCTAGAATGCAAAAAATGTCTTTCCAGCCAGGGGCTTGGCAATCCCTTGTGATAAGCCTTCTTTTCTTCCCAGCAACAATTCTAAATTTAATGTCCATGTGGCAAAACCAATGTGCCTCACTCTTGGCAGATGGGGGTCTGCATGACACCTCCACACCCAAGGGAATGAAATGCAATTTGAAAAAAGGTGCATTTCATTAAAAGGGTTGAGAGAAATGTATATATAAGATACAGAAAATTATGCATTTCTCTCTTTCATTTCCATTCATTCCTGAATCCAAAGCTGATTAAAATTATCTTTTCTGGGTGCCAGGGCTGCTTTAATTTCCCCTTTTTAGCATTGCAGTAACCATGTGGTTCGTTGGGGAGGTTTTTCTTCAGTTTGACCATTGCCATGACTGCATAGGGTCTTGGTTCCTGTTGAGGTCATTTTTTTTCCAGGATAGTTAATAGTGGGCGGGTCTATCTTGAACTCTCCTTCAGTGCTTTGCTGAGTCATGCAAAGGCTTCTAACTTCAGGGTGGTTCCCTTTTTCTCTGACTGTAGGGAAGGATTCTTTGTTAATCTCCCCTTTGTTCTCTGGGACACTCCTGCCTGCAGGTATTCATGCAGACTTGACTGCACTCTCCTGTGGCACTTCGACTAGGTAAGGCATCACCTTCATGGTTTCTGTGCCCCTTTAGAGGTCTCTCTTTGTCTCTGCAGGTTCCTGTAAATGCTGTTAGCAACTCTGGTGGGGTGCTTCTAGAGTCTGCATTTACACAGAAGGAGGTGGGGTCTAACTTTTCACATTTTTTGAGGTTGGCAGACTGGACAGTAGGGGTTTTCGTCCGGGAGTCCTCCCAGACTTCCTTTAACCTGGCCTCTTCGTCACTTTTTCCCCTTCTCTTTCTAAACTTTTGCCAGGCATGTGCCTGCCTGTCCCCTTTTGCTCTCGGTGGGGGTCCCTTAAAGTTCATCAGCCCTCTGCTGGAAGGTCCTCCTAACACCAGTACAGGACTCAGACATACAGTTTTCACTGTAGGTTGGGGTTTCCCCTCAGCCTGGCACATGTGGCAACTCCTGCAGTACTCCACCACATCTTTGTGGAGTTTTGGCCAGTCAAACAGCTGTCTTATGCGGGCTTTGGTCTTTCGCATACTAGCATGTACAGCCACTCCCAGGCCCTTCTTAATATTTCTCCCCGGTGGCACCACTAACTGGTGAACTACTGTCCACTCCTTTCTCTCAGGTTTGTGAGGAGAACTCAATTTCCTCATCAGGACCTCATTCTTTAAATAGTAGCAATCAGGGACTCCTTCTGCTTCACTTTCAGACTGGGCAGCCTGTGCTAACTCTTGCAATACTGGGTCGGCTCGCTGAGCCTCCCTAGGGAAAATCCATTTATTTCATTTCCTGGGCCTCCTAACATCCCAAAGTAAGTCTCGGACAGTCTCATGGTCATCTGCCTGCAGTGCCAATACAGTCTCCTCTGCGGAAGCTGATTTGATTATAGCCTGATCCACTACACATTCAGGGAAACTGCAGGCGACCATCTCCGGCCACTGCCCTGTCTCTCTCTGATCTCCTGCGGTCTTTCTTTCACTACTGGGGGGGCTACCACCTTCACCCCTGCCAGATCATTACGTAGGAGCAGGTCAACCCCGTCCACAGGCAAACAAGGGACAATCTCTATTGTCACCAGTCCCGAAACTAGGTCACACTCCAGGTGCACCTGGTGTACAGGTACAGGCATGCACTGCCCTCCAAAGTGGAGAGGTTTGAGACAATAGCTGAAGAGTTTCTTGTTATTGTGCTTCGAGCTCACTGTAGAGTCCTTTTGTAGGTAGTTCTTACTAGTAAGTAATTCTTGCTTTTAATTGGGGCCCACTATTCTTCTTAAGCCTTGTTCACTGTAGGAGACTTTTCTCTCTTGGGGTTCATGTGTCTTCAATGGATTCCAAAGCTGGTGAGAAAGATATGGGAGCAGACAGGAGAGAGATGTTGGTCTTCCAGGAGCAAAACTGCATTTTGAGTTCAAATTCTCTGTGGCGCGTTAAAAAAAACCTGCAACAGCCAGTTAGTCATGTGACTAAACTGGTCTGACCACGTCTTCTGTGTATTGGGGGCATGGGATAACTCCTTTGTTCCAACACTGCCTCCTAGTATGCAAACAATGTATTTCCAGCCAGGGACTTGGCAATCCCTTGTAATAGGCTTCTTTTCTTCCCAGCAACAATTTGAAATTTAATGTCCATGTGGCAAAATCAATGTGCCTCACTTTTGGCAGGTGGGGGACTGCATGACAATATATAATGTACATCTGCTAATTACAATAAAGACCTTCTTAAGACTGTTAAAACACTAGATTAGCTTACTATCAATGTCCATGAGACAGTGCAGTGCACATTCCACCTCTCACCATCACCTTTACTCATATTCTTATATCCAGACATGCCACATAATACCTTGCATGGAATGTAACTTCTCGTTGCAGATACTTATTTCATGGGTATTATTGCATGTCACATTGATGAAATGTAATGTAACCATCTTTTTTTCATTTTCAAGGGAAATACAGACCAAAAGAACCAGAAGAGAGTTAGGATGGTTGGCAGCCCAAATTCTCTGACATTGCCACTCCTGTGAGGAGAAAGCACTCCAAATGCTGGGGCAGTAGATCATAGATCCAATCAACGATGAGAATCAAGGTACCAGCTGAGGATTTCTGATAACACTGCACTTCACTTTCTCATCATATTGTACTTTGCATTAGCTGTCAAGTAAACTTATTATGATTCCTTCCTGTAACATCTCTCAATGAAAGTGATATTCAAGCTCCATTTTTCAGGAACCCATTCTCAACTCTCTTCTTCTTTTCTGCCTCTAAATGCACCACAGGAAGAAAGCACAGGTTCCAGCACATCAGACATTGCCAGCACTGTCACTGACCCTTTTCAGTTCCTAAACCAACTCTTCAACCTTACCTTTAGTCACCTCCCCTGACACTTCTACCAATTCTCTGTTGGTATCTGTTCCTAGGCCTCCTTTAAAAGTTGGGCCAATCAGAAAAGATATGCCTCAACCCATTCAGGAAGGCATGAATCCAAATAACGAATCTATTCGCAAATAATACTAAGAATGGAAAGAAAGTGTATATAGCCTTAAATAAACAAGAATGAGGAATTTACCAATATCAAAGTAAATAACAGTATGAAATTTGATGGCATCATTGTGAAGAGCTTTTTGGGTCTCTTTGCTGTGTTAAAGGTGTTATAAAAATGCATGCTGCTGTTAATTACTAAATGCTTAGGAATTTCTGAGCTGAAATGAAGGTTCTCTATTTGTATGCAGGGAGGTTTCAGTCTTACAAATGTATTGCTGAAAATTGAGACATGCTTTCGAAGCTTTTTATCTTGTACTCATCAGGACAATACGCAAGAATACCAATGACTGTATACTGTATGAGAATAGAGTACTGACTGGTAGTCAAATGAACTTTGATTGGTAGAGGCGTTGCCATGGAGAATGCACTAGTTTACGGTGACTGACGGTTAACTGCCAAGCTTTGTTTGAAGTTTAAACCAGGCAACTTGACTCTGATTGGTTAAGGCATTTCCCTGAGGAATGAGCAAGTGAATGGCTGTCATTAATTTTGTTTAGCTGGAACAGGCGCAATGTTTGTACATGTTCTTTCTGTCAATTGTCCTGATGAGTGCAAGACAAAAAAGCTTCGACAACATGTCACTATTTTCAGCAATTCTCAAGTTCTGTGTTACAAAAGTGCAGTATTATTAACATGAGATGTGTGGTTGTAATGGCAGCAAAACTGTCAGTGTTCACCATCATTACTGTGTAAAGCTGGCAACAACCTCTGGTATCCGCACATTAACAATTAAATGTGGAAATCCAGAAATTGCTGTCAGTGATGCACTGCTCCTCCACAAGGTGCACTGTTGCAATCTTCACATATGCAATCAACACAAAATCAGTGAATTGATGTGAACTTCATCATTTTGCACACTACTCTCACTGTAAAAACCAATGAAAAGGTAAAGTATTATTTTAGTCAGCCGTAATTGAGTTCTTAACAGCATTGCAAGTCATAATTACTGCTGAACAACCTCTCTGACCCTGAAAAACTAAGGGCTGCATTTTACAGCACCCATGACATTGGGGGTCATGGCGGGGGTGGGGCTGGAAAATGCCTTCGGGAGAGGCCCACCATGGACGTAGATGCCAGGAAGGCCTAGCCCGATATTGCCAGTTGTGGTGAGGCCTCATGGAGGGTCACCCCCACCCCCTGCCGCTCGGTGACGGGAGCAAACTTTGAATATGTTAATTTATTGAAATAAATTAATTAAGTACTTACCCACTCCATGGCCAGCACTCCCGTGCCTTTGGATATCCGTTTGGAGATCCGATGCAGAACACTGGTGGGGTGGGGAAGCAGGTAAGTATTTCAGTGTGCGGGGGGGCAGTGGGGTCAAACTAATCTGATCAGTGTAGGGGATGGTGGGAAGAGGTGAAGTTAGAAGTTTATAAACATTGGGGGGGACGGTCAGGTACACAAGGTAAGTATTTTTCAGGGGGAGACGGCAAGGAATGAGTTGTTTGGTTATTGGGGGGGAGGTTGGGAGAGGGGCTAGAAACATTTATTTAGTATTTTTGAATAATCTTTAAATGACTCTCTTTAAATATTTAAACTAAATGGAAGGGCTCGAAGTCCTTTAAAAATGGCGTTGGCGCCTGTGCCATTTAAATGAGCTGCCGCATTTAATATCACGGCAGCTCTGCGAAATACAGCCTGCATATGCAGGCTGCCATTGTTTACAGCCATCACCGATTTTGGTGGCAGAAGTGTAAAATACAGCCCTAATTGTATGACCGTGGAGTCTCATTCCCTCAGAGGAACATTTGAAAATTGCATAATTTTTAAAATAATAAATTTTTAAAAAAAGTCATTTCTGATATTTCAACTTCTATCATAATCCCATATGTATGTTCCAATCTTCATTTTGCTTTCTCTACAATGACTAAAATGTGAATTATAATTGCTGCTATTACTTTCTGCTTCATGTCTTTGAGAATTCTTCAATTTAATTGGTTGATTAGCCTGTCTGCTGCCTGCACTGTTGCTGGACACCACAGAGTTGGGTAAACTAAGTCACATCAGATGAGAGGAAATCCATGCTCTAGAACCTGCTAAATCTTTGTGGACAGCTTTTTCAAGGTGAGCGCAGTCCCTTCACTGCTGACCACAAAAACTGGGCCAATATCCAGGTGTACAGTGCACAATCTTTGTTGTATTTCTGATAGTATATTCCTCAACTTGCATCATATACACAAAATATATCTCAGTTAGATTGGTGAAATTAGAAATGTTTTTTTTACAGCTCAGTTGTAATACTGTCTCAGCACTGGAAATGGCAATTTGCCATTTTCTGTTTGTGAAGTTAACTTAAAAGGCTTTTAATATTAATTATGTTTGGATGATAGCAATGATTAATGGACCTACAGCTATGCCGTAATCTTTTAAAATTAATTTAAATAATCAGGAATCTTATCACTGATCAGGCAAATATTTTGTAATCCCATGAGGTATAGCATAAAAATGAATTGGAAAACCACAAAGCAGCCAGTCTGGCAAAGCAGACATAATAATCTTGGTGTTTGAAACAATTGAAAGATTCATTTGCATATAAATTAGAAAGCAATGCTTGTACTGCTCAGCATAGAAATGTCAACATTCATAAGGTTATATTTTTATACTTACAAGTGAGGTGTTCAATTGGGAAATGTCAAGATTGATCCGACACAATTAAAAATATAGGGGTCAAACATCAATACCTGATATAAATGGTGGGATGTGCCCACCTGTGTGCTCTGGCATAATCTTAAAAGCAGTTAGGCCATTGAGGAGTGAAATTCAGAAGCACGTTTTCATACAAAATGCAGTGGAAATCTGGAACTCTCTCCCCCAAAAGGTTTGTATTAGTTCAATGAATGACACTTGGCAGGTCTCCTTTACTCTTTGCATACTTTTGTCATGTTCTTTTAAATCTGTTTAATCAAATGCAGTACTGTGTTGTGGTTGTGGAGCCTTCAAGACCGAGATCAATAAATTTTTGTTCGGCAAGAGTAGCAAGGGTTTTGAGTCAACGGCAGGTAAATAGAGCTGAGTTCAAATCAGCCATTATTTAATTGAATGACGGAACAGGCTTGATGGGCTGAATAACCTACTCCTGTTCCTATGTACATTCGTCTGACCCATCCAGTGTTTGTATAGTCAGAGTAGGTCACATTAGTTAAATATCATCCATCTGGGGCATGCACAGAGGTGAGTTTCAATGTTTAAATGAAGTAGTTAGAAAGTATTGTCATTTGGTTTTATCTTTTTAAAGAACAGCTGTATAAGATACTGACATTGAAGCCCCGATTGGCAACACTATTGAAAGAACTAGAGAGCCATATTGGTTTATGTAACAAAAGGAGGTCATTCAGGTCATTGTGTGCATGCCAGCTCTTTGCTAGAGCAATCCAAAAGTAATTACATGCTCCGTGCTCTCCCCATAGCCCTATATGTTCCACTGCTTCAAATGCAGATCCAATTTTCCCTTAAAAGATACAATGTACCCAGCCTCATTCACTCCTTGTGCCAAACGATTCCATGCTTCAACAATTCTGTGTAAAGAAATTTCTCCTAACCTCTCTCCTCACTCTCTTTGTGACAATTTCAAATTGATGACCCCTCGTCACTGACTAGCCAGAGGAAATACTCTTTCCCTATTTATCAAAACCTTCACAATTTAAAAAAAAACTCCTCTTAACCTTATCTGCCCCAATGGAAATAGTCCCAGTATCTCAATTCTCTCCTCATGACTTATTTTTTCACCATCTTTGGCATCTTGCTAGTGAATTGTAGTATTTCTATGTATTTTATGGCCTTTCTATAATGGGATATCAAGAATTGACACAATACTCTGTGGGCTAACCAATGTTTGGCAAAATTTATCATTTTCTCTCTGTAAATGTACTCTATGCCCCTATTTATAAAACCCAAAATATTGTTGGCCTTTTTTGTGGTTTTATCAATCTGTGTTTACATTTTCAGGCAAATTATGTATTTGAACCCATAAGTCTATGTATCCATATCCTTTAGTGACTTTCCATTAATTATATACTCCTCTGCCTTGGTATCCTCTCAAATTGAAATACCTTATACTTCTCCATAATGAATTACATCTTCCACCAGTCTCCCATTCCACTTAGCTATGTATGTCTTCCAGAAGTCTTTGAAAGTGCTCCTCACTGTTTTCCCATCCTCCAACTTATGTGTCACCAGCAGATTTTGAGATCATGTGCTCTATCCCCAAGTCCAAATTATCTACATATATAGACCCTACTAATTAAACTTCCAAAACATTTGGGTAATTTTTTAAAAAGAGGCAAATAGTGCAAACCATTTGCCCTTATTATTATCAATTACAAAATTGCCACATACAGTGAGCTAAGATTGCTAGCTCTTTCGGACTGAAACAGGTGTTGAAGCAGATTATATCTTAGCCCCTTTTTGAGACCATCCCAGATCAGGCGTACTCCCCAGATGATGACTCTCATTTAAGGTTGAGAAAGACAGATCTCACAGACACTTGAATGGGTCTGAAGAATTGATCTAATTCTCCCTGAAGGAAAGGAACCAGCTGAGAATATTATCATCCTCCAGATAGCCTTTTTAACGAGGTTTATCCAGATTATAACAACCCAGATATTATAAAGGTCCGGGTATCTCTCCTTAATAATGTACCTCTCCTCTAAAGAGGGAACAGAGATGGGTTCTTGAGTTGAGATACAGAGTACTATATAAGACAATGTATTTTTTAAATGATATAAAAGTTTATGAAAGAACTGAGCATGCAATTCACACTTTGATGGTAAAACAATCGCAACATTAATAGTTCTAGGAAAAGAAATAAAGTTTAATCTTATTCCTAGTAGAGAATCCAAGTTTTAAGTCTAAATAATGTTATAGTAAAATATTTAAGATATCCATCAATATTTAAAGCAGCATTTACCTTAAATCCCCGAGTAGAAAGCTACAGAGTTTAGTAAGATACCTCAATCCCAATTAAGGTGACAAGTATCATTGCTGCACCAGGTAGTTCATACCTTTACCATGAGAAAGGCTGGAATGAATCTAATGCTTCTAAAGATCCACCTTGTGGTTCCAATATTTATACTGTCTCTAAGCTGCAAACTAGCTTTTTTTACATATGGGGGTGTTACCTTTCTTGCAAGTAGGTTCGTCCCCTTCTGTTTCCCAAATAAGGCCATATAGCTGTCAATTTCTAGTTGAAATCCACATTATTTAATTTCTGAGAAAAGGCTGAGCTAGCAGGAAGGTGTGGGCATAGATGTTGGTCAAAACCTTTGAAATTTACAGAATATTGAAGGTTGCATGTAATGTTGCACTTCCTAACTACACAACAGTGTTTAAGATTATAACTGTTTCCCGATTCATTTGACAGGTAAATTAACTGCATCTGTAGAAAATCATGTCATCCATTGTTAGGTTGTGGTAAGTTTCAATGATTATTTAAAAAACTTGTATTGTCAGTACTTTTCTGAAGTAAATACGTTTATGCTTTTCAGAAGCGAGTTCCTGTTTTTCAGAACCTGCCATTGTGTTCTTGGAAAGAGGCAATTATGCTGCGTCCTTGACTACAGGGTGACAGGATCCTTGACAACATGTTACAGGCATGCTTATGAAACCTTTTTTTTAACCTTCCAGGCAGATCAATCCTGCTTTTAATTTTTTAATCCTGAATTCATAGGAAAATAACTCTTTTAACCTAATAACCCCCGTTATGGCCAATTCCTAGACAGTGTCCAGTGAGTAGTTTGAACATTATTACAGTGAAATTACTTATCATACTTCTTGGGTAAGCTGCCACTCAGGGAATTCAGTTGAAGAGATTGAGGTGAGATTGGCTGATCTCTGCTAACACTTCTACAGAATTGGTGTGGAAGCCAAGTAAGGAGTTCATGGTTTTTTGCCTTGTCCTGTCAGTGTGAGAATCATGTATATCATTACCCAATAACTATTGCTCCAGAGAAAAGTATGAGCAGATCTGAATTAAAGAGCATTAAGTTTCATCAGCACCTCCCAGGTACCTGCTTAGTAAAAGATAGTTCCAGTATAGTTGGAGGTGAGGGAGATTAATGGACTTTAAATGAAACACTTTTAAATATAAACCATCCAACATGTATCACGGGTAAGTTTTGTTAGCATGAATGCATCTGCTATAAGTGGTGGGGACTGTACTGAGAACAAAAATAACGTTGCAGATCAGTTGCCCATTATAGAAACTACCCAATTTTAGTTTCCTTTGAAATCAACCAATTTGAGTATAGCAAGTTCCCTGACACAGCAATGAGATAAATGATGAAATTGAAAAAAAGATTATCAGGCCATTTCACATTGCTGTTTGTGAGATATTGGGGAGCTGTCACGCTGGTGGATTGTAGAAGTTATTTCTGAAATTACAACTAAAGTGCATTGTTGGGTAAGAATAAAGGGAGCTTTATTCTGTAGCTAACTGTGCTAAACCTAACCTGCTTCTGTTTAATGCTGACACTTAAAAGGGCTGGATTTTACCAGCCCTCTTGGGACAGGCTGGGAGGTGGTGGAGGTGCATAAAATGGCAAGGGAAGGCAGGAGGGTGCCCGTCGCCTTCCCGACACCATGGAATTTTACCAGCGGAGAGGAAGGTTGAGGATGGCCTTCTTGCCCAGAGGCCAGTTGAGGCCCTTAAGTGACCAATTACAGACCACTTAAGGGTCTCCTTTCACTGTCGCTTATATTTTACCAGCAGCAGAAGTGGCTCTCCGCCAAGTGGGAAGGCCACCCAGAAAAGCTGATGGCCTGACCTCCCTGCGGGATTTGTGGGGGGGAGCCCTCCTGATTGGGCACCCTGTGGCCCATGGAGGCCACCAGCAACAAGGAATTTCCCCCCAGCCGAAAGACTCCCTGCCCTCCTTAACAACCCCCTCACCCCCTTTCTGGGGCCGGCCTGAGTGGCCACAGCGATCCCATCCCCATCCACCTTAATTCTGGGGCCTCCTGCAGCAGCGGCAATGGCCACCACTCCTGGTGGCACTGCTGGGACTAAAGAGCTGCCGCCATCTGATTGGCTGGCCACTCTTGGAGGTGGGCTCTTTGCCAATAAAGGCACAGAAGCCCCGATGGCAGGCAATTAATTGCCTGATTGACATTGATTTCCGCTAGGGCTTCCAACATTGGCCATGGTGGGGTTGCCCCTGGCCTTCCAGCCAATGGATGGGGCCCCCTTCATGGCAATTAACGAGAGCCCAAAGCATTTCAAGCCCAGCACTAACATTCTCATTTTGAGTGAAAAAATTTAATTAAAACGACTAAGATGCTCGAGCATTTTATCACAATTGACACTTACTATAATTACCATGACATTCAAATAGGTTTGTAGAAAAGACTACATAAAGTAAACCATAGCAGCATGAGGAATGTAGCTTTCCTTTTGTTTTCATCAGTTGCAAAGATTGGAGCCATGTAGTTACATCAGTTCTCAAACCAAACAAAACAGTTTATAGAATAAAGTCACTTGTGGCTTGGTATTAGAAGAAAAATTTAATAATCTGGATCTTAGATTTTTCAATTAATTGCATTTGTATCTGAAAAGAGTAGGAGCATAGGAACATAGGAAATAGGAGCAGGAGTAGGCCATTCAGCCCGTCGAGCCTGCTTCACCATTCAAACAGATCATGGCTGATCATCTACCTCTATGCCATTTTTCTCCACTATCCCTATATCTCTTGATGTCATTAGTATCCAGAAATCTATCCATTTCCATTTGAACATGCTCAACAATTGAGCTTCCATAGCCTTCTGAGGCAGAGAATTCCAAAGATTCATCACCCAATGAATAAAGAAATTCCTCCTCAATCTTGAATGGTCTGCTCCTTATTCTGACATTGTACCTGCTGGTTCTAAACTGACCAGCCAGAAAAAAATATCCTATCCACGTCTACCCTGTCATGCCCTGTAAGAAGTTTGTAAGTTTCAATGAGATAATGAGTAGGAGCAGAAAATTTAAATTTTGCCTTTCCTAACCAGTTCTATCAAATAAAGCATTACATAAGTGCATTTTTTGTGAACATCTTCTAAGCCCTGGACATGGATCCCCAGTGCATCGTCGAGATTGATATGAGGTCTACATTGACATTACTGAAAGTGTTATTACACAAGAACACAAGAAACAGGAGCAGAAGTAGGCCATATCGGGGAGGCAGTGGTGTAGTGGTAATGTCACTGGACCTGTAATCCAGAGGCCCAGGCTAGTGCTCTGGGGACATGGGTTTGAATCCCACTACGGCAGATGGTAAAATTGAATTCAATTAACAAATCTGGAATTAAAAAGCTAGCCTAATGATGACCATGAACTATTGTCAATTGTTGTAAAAACTCATCTGGTTCATAATGTTCTTACCTGCTCTGGCCTAAATCCGACTCCAGACCTACAGCAATGTGGTTGACTCTTAACTGCCCTCTGAAATGGTCTAGCGAGCCACTCTGTTCAAGGGCAATTCGGGATGGGCAATAAATGCTGGCATTACCAGCGACGCCCACATCCCATGAACAAATTTTTAAAAATGGCCCATGGAGCCTGCTCCGCCATTCAATATGATCATGGTTGATCTTCAATTCCACTTTCCTGCCCGCTCCCCATATCCCTGATTCCCTGTAAGACCAAAAATCTTTCTATCCCAGCCTTAAATGTATTCAATGATGGAGTATTCACAACACTCTAGGGTAGAGAATTCCAAAGCCTCACAATCCTTTGAGTGAAGTAATTTCTCCTCATCTCAGTCCTGAATGATCGGCCCATTATCCTGAGACTGCTTGCCCATTCTAGATTCCCCGACCAGTGGAAACAATCTCTCAGCTTCTACCCTATCAAGCCCTTTCAGAATCTTGGAACCACTCAGCAGGTCTGGCAGCATCTGTGAAAAGAGAAGCAGAGTTAACGTTTCGGGTCAGTGACCCGAAACGTTAACTCTGCTTCTCTTTTCACAGATGCTGCCAGACCTGCTGAGTGGTTCCAGCATTTCTTGTCTTTATTTCAGATTTCCAGCATCCGCAGTATTTTGCTTTTATTTCCTTTCAGAATCTTGTATGTCTCGATTAGATCACCTCTCATTCTTCTAAACTCCAGAAAATATCGGCCCAATTTGCTCAGCCTCTCATCATAGGACAACCCCCTCATCCTAGGGACCAATTTAGTAAATCTTCACTGCACCGCCTCCAGTGCAAGTATATCCTTTCTTAAATGTGGAGACCAAAACTGCACACAATATTCCAGTTGCGGTCTCATCAAAGCCCTGTACAATTTTAAAGACTTCTTTATTCCTGTACTCCAATTCCCTTGCAATAAAGGCCAACATGCCATTTGCTTTCCTCATAGCCTACTGCACCTATATGTTAACTTTGTGCATTTCAAGTCTCTCTGAACATCAACACTTACCAGTTTCACACCTTTTAAAAAATATTCTGCTTTTCTATGTTTACAACCAAAGTGAACAACTACACACTTCCCTACATTATATTCTATTTGCCATCTTGTTGCCAACTCACTTAACTGTCTATATCTCTTTGCAGCCTCTCTACATCCTCCCCACAGCTTACCTTTCCACTGAGGTTTGTATCATCTGCAAACTTACAGATATTACTCTCTGTCTCTTCATCCAAGTCATTAATATAGAATGTAAATAGCTGAGGGTCAGCACTGATCCTTGAGGCACCCACTCTCTGCATCCTGTCTGTTAACTAATCCTCCATCCATGCTACTATATTAACACCCCCCCACCCCCTGCTGCCCACACATCATGAGCCCTTATCTTGTCTATTAATCTTTTATGTGGCACGTTATCGAATGTCTTTTGAAAATTCAGGTATGTTACACCTACTGGTTCCCCTTTATCTACCCTACTAGTTACATCCTCAAAAAATTCTTAATAAATTTGCCGAACAGGATTTCCCTTTATTAATGCCATGCTGATTTGTTCGAATCATACTATGCTTTTCCAAGTGCATTGTGAAGACTTCTTTAATAATAGTTTCCACCATCTTCCCAACGAATGATGTTAGGTTAACTGGCCTGTAGTTCCCTGTTTTTTCTCTACCTCCTTTCTTAAAAAGTGGTGTAACATTTGCCAATTTCCAATCTGGTGGGACCATTCCTGAATCTAAGGAATTCTGAAAAATCATAGCTAGCACATCCACCAGCTCTGCAGCTATCTCTTTTAAAACCCTAAGGTGTAGGCCATCAGATCCCGGTGACTTGTTAGATTTTAGTCCCTTAAGTTTCTCCAATACTTTTTCTTGGCTGATATCAATTTCCTTAATTTCCTCACTCTTTTTAGCGCCTAGGTTACTGTCTATTTCTGGTATAGAACTTGTGTCGTCGACTGTGAAGACAGACACAAAATATTTGTTCAATGCCTCTACCATTTCTTCATTCCTCCTGATGATTTCTCCTGTCTCTGACTATAAGGGACCACCATCTAATTGAGCTACTCTCTTCCTTTTTCTGTAATTATAAAAGTGCTTACAATCTGCTTTTATATTTCTGGCTAGTTTACTCTCATTTAATATTTTTGCCTTTTTATCAACCTTTTGGTGGGTTTTGCTGGTTCTAAAACACTCCCAATCCTCAGACTTGTTACAATTTTTTGCAACATTGTAAGCCTCTTCTTTGAGTCCAATAATCTCCTTAACCTCTTGAGTGAGCCATGGATAGTTCTTTCGTGATGAGTTTTTGTTTTTGAACGGAATGTACATTTATTGAACCCTTTGAATTGTTTCTTTAAATATTTCCCACTGTTCATTTACCACCATACTTTTTAGTCTATTTACTCAATTACCTTAACCAGTTCTCCCCTCATACCTTCATTATTGGCTTTAAGTTTAAGATTCTTGTTTATGATTGTGTCAAACTGAACATGAAATTCAATGGTATAATGATCATTATTTCCCAGTGGATCTTTTACTATGACATTGCTAATTAACCCTGTTTCATTACACAATATGAGATCTAAGATAGCTTTATCTCTAGTCGGTTCTGTAACGTATTGCTCCAAGAAATTTTCATGGAAACATTCTACAAATTCATCTTCTAGACCACTGTTGCCAATTTGATTGTCCCAGTCTATATGCAGATTAAACTCCCCCACAATTAATACATTACCTTTATTACAAGCTCCAATAATTTCCCATTTAATGTTCTGTCCAATAATATAACTATGGTTAGGAGGCCTGTAAACTACTCCCACCTGTGTTTTCTGACTCCTGCTAGTCCTAATTTCCACCCAAACTGATTCTACTTCATAAACTTCTGAGGCCAGATCCCTTCATATTAATGTCCTTCTAATACTCTTTACTATTAGAGTTACCCCTTCTCCTTTGCCATTCTGTCTGCCTCTCCGAAATATTGTGTAGCCTGGAATATTCATTTCCCAACCTTGATCTCCTTGTAACCATGTTTCAGTAATGTCAATTAGATCTAGATCATTTAGCTCTATTTGTGCCACTATTTCATCTATCTTATTCCAGATACTTCATGCATTCAGATAAAGGAACTTTAATTTCATTTTACTACCTCTATTCCCCACAATGACCTTATTTGCCAATGTTCAATTTTTGTTGAACTCTTTGTCCCTTCCTGCCCCATTCTGTTGGCATTTACCCACATCACTATCCTGCTCCGATGCTCTGACCTCTCTCTTTGGATTTCTAAATTTCCCTTTACTTAACCCCCACTCCCCCCCCCCCCCCCACACCACCCTTTAGTTAGATTGTCCACAGATCACTGAAAGTTCATAACCAATGTAGAGAAACTATATAAAGCCAACAATCTATTGGGTTATATTAACGGAAACATTCAGTCTAGATCGAGGGACACCATTTTGACACTATACAGGTCGCTGGTTAGACCGTATTTGGATTACTATGTCCAGCATTGGTCTCCCCACAATGTAAGCGATATAATAGCCGATGTACATGTTCTGACGTGTATGGCTGTGAAACATAGGTGACTTAGAATATCAGGAAAAGAAGCTCAATAATAATTTCCACCTTCGCTGTCTGTGGCACATTATGGGTATATCCTGGCAGGACAAAACCACAAATGTGGCAGTCCTCTCAAAGGCAGAGCTCCCAGGTGTTTTGGCGCTAATAAAACAGAGGCAGATTCAGTGGATTGGACATATCCGCAGGATGGAAGTCGGTCGCATACCCAAGGACCTTCTATGTGATGAGGTAGCTGGGGCCAGGTCGCCAGTGGGCTGCCCAAAGCTCCGCTTCAAGGATGCTTTCATCAAAACTGATCTGATCAGGTCACTGATCTGAAATGTTAACTTTGCTTCTCTCTCCACAGATGCTGCCAGACCTGCTGAGTATTTCCAGCACTTTTTTGGTTTTAATCCACAGAGGAGTAGCCTGGGGATTCAGATTACTAGTCCAGTGACACTACCTATGCCACAGCCTCCCCTTTAGAGGAGCATAATCTCAGAGGTGACCTGATAGAGAGCTATAAAATAATTAAAGGTCTGGATAGCAGGCCTATTAATAGATTATTCCAATTTAACAGATTGAGGAGAGCATACAAGATTAAACTATATAAGAGTAGGAATGGACTGGATGTTGGGTGGTTCTTCTTTTCCCAGAGATCTGTGAGTCTCTGGATTACTGGCTGGTGTGCTAAGTGTTGACTCTCTGTATGTCTCAAGAGGGAGTTGGACCAGTTCCTGACTGGGCAGAGGTCGCATCATATAGAAGGTAAGTGTCTTAATTGATAACACTTGGTCCATGTGATCTCCTGGAATCATTTTAATTACTTCACGGAGTTGGAGAGTACTTTTTCTCTTATTGGCCCTGAGTTGTTTTCTCTTTTTTTTGCCTCTACCAAGAGATTGCATGACTGCCAGTTGGTGTGAGGTGGGGGAGAGGGAAGTTAGGGGAAGGAAGCTATGATGGTCTGGCCATCATGGTGTGGGACAGGCTTGATGGAGTAGCTGGTCTTTTCCCTGCTGGTCAGCTTCATATATTTGTATATGCACACATCATTTCAGCATGTCAATATTCTAATACAATAGCAGGAGTACAAAAATTGTACAATAAGAAAAAAAATCTCCATTTGAATTTTTATTGCTCATTTATTTTGTATTATGTTCTTGTGCTTAGATCATTGCATCTATTTTATTTATATTTGTTTGTGTGTACCTGAAAAAGAAGACAATAGGAGGAATAGCGAGGAAGGGGTTAACTTAAAGAAAGGAATTTAGACAAGCTACAAGAAAGATCTCTGCTAACAATAAATGTTTCATAAAATGGCAAGTTAACTTAATATTTTCGTAAAATTGGATTTTAGTTAACAATATAAAATCCCCTTTCTAGTCTGATGGAACATATGCAACAATTGTAGGCAAGGCTGCTGAATCAATTTCTCTCTCTGAAGGGTATTAATTTTGTAAAAAAAGCACATTATAAATGTAAATTTATAATGCAAAACACACTGAGGGAATTGTAAGGTAAATTATTCATTATCCATTATATCTAGTTTGTTAAAGAAAATGTCCATTTTCTAACAGTTTATTTGATAACTGGAATGTGGTTCAACCTCAATGAAAGGACCTTGTGACAAACCCAAGACTCTCCCATGTCTAAGTGAGATGTAATGAGATAGATGCCAGTGTAATTAAAAGAATGAGAGCAAAACAAATGTAAAACCACAACATAAAGTAAACACCACAGCCATAAAATTAATAAAGTCACAGTGCCTTCCCCCAATGTAACATGCATACAGTGCAAATAAACTCCACTTACAGCAATCACATGTGCCAATCATGATACAATGAATTATGATATGGATCATCCAGCACTATTTCCGCCACCTCCAGTGCAATGCCATCACCAAGCACATCTTCTCCTCATCTCCTATTTCAGCATTCTGAAGGGACCATTCCCTCCATGACACCCTGATCCATTCTTCTATCATGCCAACATCCGGTTCCTTTCACACAGCACATTCCCATGTAAATGCAGAAGATGCAACACCTGCCCTTTCGCATCCATCCTTCCCACTGTCCAGGGTTCCAACCACTCCTTCTTGGTGGATTAACAATTTACTTGCACTTCTTTCAATTTAGTATAGTATATTCGCTGCTCACAATGCGGTCTCCGCTACATTGGGAGGCCAAATATAGATTGGGTGATTGTTGTGCGGAACACCTTTGTTCAAATCACAAGTGTGACCCTGAGCTTCCAGTCACCTGCCGTTATAATTCTCCCCATTCCCACTCTGACCTCAGTCTCTACACTGCTTCAAGGAAAAGCAACTCATCTTTTGATAAGGCACTTTACAACCTTCTGGATTCAATAATGAGTTCATTAATTTCAGATCAGAACCATTGCTCCCACTTATTCAGACAGCAGCTGTTGGTAATGGTTCTGCTGTTGCCATTTACATCCCTTCCATACAAATCTATTGTTTCTTTACTTGTCCCATTACAATCTTTTACTGTGCACCATCATCATTTTTGACATTTTATCTCTCCTGCCTTCCAACCCTTTTGCTATTTCTTTCATTGCTCCTTTTCCCTGCCTCTGTACTTGCTTAAAAACTGCTATATCTGTAACTTTTTCTGGTCCTAATGAAATGTCACACCAACCTGAAACATAGGGCTAGATAACCTAAAGGTGGTGAGAGGGGTTGTGGGGGGGGCGGGGGGGGGGGGGGTGCTGCTTTTAGTTTTGAAAACCTGGGAACAAGTTTTCCCCAGCCCCTGCCTTTTTTGTTTCCATTTTCTGACTGTAGCCAGCCAGATTGAGAGGCTGGCTAGCTGTCAGGCAAGAAGGCCTTTGGTGCCAGGCTGCAGCCAGCGAACAGAAATGGGCTGAGAAAGATCGGGTAGGCTAGCAAGGAGGAAAATTGGAGTCCGAAACCAGGAAAGAGGCCAGAGCAGGGTGTAATTGGGGTACAAAGCCATGCAATATCAAGGAGGCTGGGGTCATTGGAGGCCAATGCAGATCAGAGGGTGAAGTCAGGGGAGACTGGAGGCCAGGAGCAGTTTGGAGGCTCAGATCGGGGAGATCAGAAGGATTGTGGTGGTCAGATCAGAGGCCTCATGGAGCAGACTGGAAGAGTCAGGTGGGTGTCAAACCTTGCTGGGGGGAGAGTTGGTGAAGCAGGTATACTGGATCCAGCTGGTCAATGGAAAGGCACTTCCCTCCTCAATCCAGCTGTCCTTGCTTCCCTTATTTGTTCAGTTTCCTGAAGCTCAGAAAACTTGCCCAGGCAAAGTTAAATTTAAAATGGTGGTTAAATATGAGGCACGCAGTCTCATTATAATATTTAAATTGCTAACCCGCTTCCAGTGAGCAAGTTGGTTCCCCACACACCACCACCACTTCCACCAACCCATCCCACAAGTGAGCGAAATGGAGGTGGATTGGGTTTGGGATTCTGATTTTTTACATTTTAACATCCCACCATTTCCCACATTTCGCTCTCCACAGATGCTGCCTGATTTACTGAGCATTTCTAGCATTTCCTGTTTATATTTCAGATTTCCAGTGTCTGTGGAATTTTGGCTTTGCACAGTGAATGGCATTGGTTGCATTTTTTTTAAACCAACAGGTAATGTTGGTGATATTATGAAATGCCCACTAACATATACATCAGCAGTATATTTTATTGCAAAATGTTATGTTTAATTTGGTAAGTATCATTCAGATATGGGGGTAGGAATTGGACCTAAGGCGCTCTTGAAGGCCTTGTTAGAGGCCTATGATAAGAAATGTGTGTAGATTTTGATTTGACAGAGGTGTTCAAAACCATGAGGAGTCTGGACAGAATAGATAGGGAGAAACTTCCCATTGGTGGAACGGTTGAGAACCAGATTTGAGTTGAAAGGCAGAAGAACCAACGAATGGTTAGGATCTGGAATGCACTGCCTGGGAGTGTGGTGTAGGCAGATTTAATCGCGCTTTCAAAAAGGAATTGGAGAATTATCGGAGTAGAAAAAATTTGCAGGGCTCCAGGGAAGAGGCAGAGGAGTGGGACTATCTGGGTTGCTCTTGCTGAGAGCCAACATGGACATGATGGGCTGAATGGCCTCCTTCTGTGCTTTAACTATTCTATGATCCTATGTTTATATGATTCAATGGGGGGATTAAAGGAAAACTGAGTTCCAAACTCTCATTCAGAATGCGCATTAATGACATTAAATAGGGACAAATAAATATAAATTTATTTTTAACTCGGTTGAAGGTCAGAGTTTTAATCGCTCTGGATATTCAGATTTTATGCATAGATTTATACAGTATATCAAGATGAAAAGAATTGGGATATTTGGGTAATCTGATGAAATCAAAATGGAAGAACTGGCCCTTATAACAGTAGCCGATGACAAAGAACAAAGAACAAAGAAAATTACAGCACAGGAACAAGCCCTTCGGCCCTCCAAGCCTACGCCGATCCAAATCCTCTATCTAAACCTGTCGCCTATTTTCTAAGGGTCTGTATCTCTTTACTTCCTGCCCATTCATGTATCTGTCTAGATACATCTTAAAAGACGCTATCGTGCCCGCGTCTACCACCTCCACTGGCAATGCGTTCCATGCACCCACCACCCTCTGCGTAAAGAACTTTCCACGCATATCCCCCCTAAACTTTTCCCCTTTCACTTTGAACTCGTGTCCCCTTGTAATTGAATCCCCCACTCTGGGAAAAAGCTTCTTGCTATCCACCCTATCTATACCTCTCATGATTTTGTACACCTCAATCAGGTCCCCCCTCAACCTCCGTCTTTCTAATGAAAATAATCCTAATCTACTCAACCTCTCTTCATAGCTAGCGCCCTCCATACCAGGCAACATCCTGGTGAACCTCCTCTGCACCCTCTCCAAAGCATCCACATCCTTTTGGTAATGTGGCGACCAGAACCGTACGCAGTATTCCAAATGTGGCCAAACCAAAGTCCTATACAACTGTAACATGACCTGCCAACTCTTGTACTCAATACCCCGTCCGATGAAGGAAAGCATGCCGTATGCCTTCTTGACCACTCTATTGACCTGCGTTGCCACCTTCAGGGAACAATGGACCTGAACACCCAAATCTCTCTGTACATCAATTTTCCCCAGAACTTTTCCATTTATTGTATAGTTCACTCTTGAATTGGATCTTCCAAAATGCATCACCTCGCATTTGCCCTGATTGAACTCCATCTGCCATCTGGTAGTTGGTATGCAGAAATCTGTTGCTATAACTGCATAGTTCAGGTTTAGATATGTGGATGGCGTGGACTAAAGGTAAGTATGCATAAGGAGTAGAAAATCCAATTTACTTGAATTGGAAAATATTTTAAACAGGAAAAACATGAAATGAAGAAAATGTAAAACTATAATCGTATAGGAAATGACAGTGATGCGGAGGTGTGAAGAAATTAAGTAAATTAATAAGAAAGGACCCAAAAGAAGGGATTACTATATTATTGATAAACCTGTCTAAATAAACACAAGCTGGAATCCAAAGGCATGATTTTAAATAAAAACAAGAAATGTTGGAAATACTCAGCAGGTCTGGCAGCATGATTTTAACCCTGCCTTCATGACAGGAGCCAAGTGGACGGTCAATTAAAATCGCCTGAAAGGCTTATCTGCTGAACCCTCCCTGCCTTCCATTTGAACTTGCTCTTCTGAGCAGCTGGGAAGAACAGCCACGGAAACTGGCAAAGTCCTTTTTAAAATAATGACGGAATGGGGAGTTGACTGTTATTTAAACCAGTTACCTGAGCAGGGAAGTGTTTGAACTAACTGGAAGAAGAGTCATAGACAGAAGAGGCCCAAGCAGGTAAGTACTAAAGCATTATTTGACTTTCCTTTTGGGGCCAGTATGAGCAGGAGCTTCTTGAGGTGAGTTTACATCATAGCTATAGTACAAGTACAGGAGCTTCACCCTGTTCAGCGCATTTGAATGAGGAGTTAGACAATGAGATGCTGTTATCAATTCCCCACAAGGAAGTTTAGGGTTCCTGTTGCTTGGGGTCATCCCCACCACTCCTACAAATCTCAAGGCGATCTCGAAACACCCTCCTCCCGATTTAACTGAGCACCGGGGCCAATCTTGCAGTCCTTAGCCACAGCCTCCTGTCACCCAACATTCCATTTCCATCCTGCTAGGCAAATGGCACATACTGCTGGTTTTAGGGGAGCAACTGACCTGGGGAGAGCAGATGCAACTGGATGTTAAAATCATCCTCTCACTGCCAAGGTCAGGTCAGGTTGCAGCCCACCTCAGCCCCACCTGCCTAATTCTTTCCCTGAGTTAAAATCAAGGCTCCAAGGAAGGGAAAAAGTAAATGATGGATACCAGGGATGGGACCACTCATGCAGCAGGTAACTTATCAAAACATTGCAGCACACAGTCCTAAGTTTTCTGAGAAGCTGCCTCTGCCTACGAGGCCTTACTGATGGCAAAATGATCTCTGAAAAAATAGCCCATAGTTAAAGTCTAAGGATAGACACGAGCTTCATAGGGTTGAGAAATCAGGGAATGGTAGGATTGTTCTATGTGTAGTAAATAGAGACTATTTAACTGGAGGTGAAGAAGAAATTAATCTGTTTAAGTAGAAGCCCAAGATATAGAAATGTGTGTTATCATGAACAAAAATCAAAAGGCCCAAAAATTGCTGTCGAAAAAATAGCAAGGCTTATACCAGTCAACATTATTTACGGCAAATTCCACAACAACTTCAGGCAAGGGCAGATGTGCAATTAAATGCAGAAATTGAGAAGTTGCTTTCGGAGATGCACTTTGCCTCCGTTAGCTTCTTGAAAACGGCATCTTGCTAGTTCCCCATTCAAATGCACTGAACAGCATGAAGTTCCTGTACTTCCACTATAGATATGAAGTAAACTCGTCACAAATAGTTAAGATTGTGCGATGTGAATTATGTCCTTCAAAATTGATGGCCACAAAATTCAGCTCTGTAGTGCCACTGGGGTCGGTTCTATGGAAAACCAGACATTGGAAAATGGAAGCCAAACCTTTTCCAGCTACTTCCAGTGCTGCCTGCATAGCACGAGCATGGGAGTGCCGTGTGTACGTCGCAAGCGTGCAGATTGTGATGTAAAACAGTATCTAACTCTGATTTGGCGGCAACCTGCCATTTTGAACCTCACAGGTCCTGTTAATGCCCTCCCTTAAATATTCCCCGCTGAACATGTGTTGAGCTGCACCAGTGCTATTTAGAGGCATCAACATGGGATTTTTTGCTGCTGCAGAGTTAGTGGAAGTATTGTGTTCAGTGTTTCTGGAGGAATTTTGAAAAGTTGTTGGAGTCACAAGGGAGTGCTGTTGGACTTTGCCAAGAAGATCAGAGGAATTTGAAGGCATGTCAGCAGCAAGCCTGCTAGCACTAATGGGGACTATAGTTGCAGTCCCTCTTGGGCTGCAACACGACATTGACATGAAGCATGGGCAGCAGAGAGGGAAGCTGTGCACATGGGGAGAAGGACAAGCAGGGCTCTCAATAGAAGGCCATACCCACCAAGGGTCTTCAGGGAGCACTCCTCCTACATGCACTTCAACCAGGAGCAATCTGAGGTGGCTACAGTTCACCAAGGAGGTGGTCACTGAACTGTCCTTAGACTGAACCTACAGCCACACAACAAGGTGAGGACAGTACTGCCAGTGGCTATGAATATAGGCGTGGCCCTCAATTTCTCCGCAAGCCAATCCTTCCATGCTGGAGCTAGCGATATTGCTAACATTTCACAGGTCACCATGTATCGCTGCATCAAGAAGGTGATAGAGGCCCTGTACACCAGGAGAATGGACTTCATAGGCATTTTCTAACCAAAGAGAAGCAGGATGAGCAGGCACTTGGCTTTGCCAGGCTAGCAGGATTTCCAATGCTGCAGGGAACCATCAATTGCATGCCTATGGCTCTGTGGGCCCCACATGTTAATGGGGAGATGTACTGTAACTGCAAGGGGTACCAATCCCTGAATATGCAATTGGTGTGAGACATGCACAGAATATCATGTTGGTGAATGCCCGCTATCCTAGCAGTGGCCATGATGTTTCCATCCCACGTCAGTCAGTTTTTCTCACCATATTTGAGCTACCAGAATGAACTAGAGGCTGGCTGCTTGGTAGCAAGGGCTACCTGCTCTACACACAGCTTACGACTCCTCTCCGCCTCCCGACTAAGTGTGAAAAGTGTGCGTACACTGACAACCATGCAAGAATGTAGTGGAGCAAACCATCGGTGTCTGAAACAACAGTTCTGCTGCTTGGACCGCATGAGAGGTGCCCTCCAGTACTCACCAGAGCATGTCTCCAAATTCACGGTGGTCTGCTGCATCTTCCATGAGGTCGCAGTCCTTGCCACCAAGTCTTCGGCAAATATCTTGCAAGGAGGAAGAGGATGATGAAGAGAAGGAGCAGAAAGAGGAAGTGGAGGAGGATGGGAGGAGGCATCCGGGTCCCCTCCACTCCGGATGGACCATTTGTGAACAAATACTCATAGAGGGGAGGCGGTGGCGTAGTGGTATTGTTACTGGACTAGTAACCCAGAGACCCAGGGTATTGCTCTGGGGACATGGGTTCGAATCCCACCACAGCAGAAGGTGGAATTTGAATTCAATTCATAAATCTGGAATTAAAAAGCTAGTCTAATGATGGCCATGAAATCTGCTGTCCTTACCTGCTCTGGCCGACATGTGACTCCAGACCCACAGCAATGTGGTTAACTCTTACATGCTCCCCAAAATGGCCTAGCAAGCCACTCAGTTGTATCTAACAGCTACGAAGTCAATAAAGAATGAAACCGGATGGACCACCCGGCATCGACCTCGGCACCGGAAACGACAACGGCAAACCCAGTCTTGTCGACCTTGCAAAGTCCTCCTTACTAACATCTGGGGGCTTGTGCCAAAGGTATGAGAGCTGTCCCACAGACTAGTCAAGCAACAGCCTGACATAGTCATACTCACTGAATCATACCTAAAGGACAATGTCCCAGACACTGCCATCACCATCCTCGGGTATGTTCTATCCCAACGGCAGTAGGGAGGGAGTTGCCTTTGGAGTCCTCAACATCGAATTTGGACCCCATGAAGTCTCATGGCATCAGGTCAAACATGGGCAAGGTAACCTCCTACTGATTACCACCTATCGCACTCCGTCAGCTGATGAATCTGTACTCCTCCATGTTGAACAGCACTTGGAGGAAGCACTGAGGGTGGCAAGGGCACAGAATGTACTCTGGGCGAGGGACTTCAATGTCCATCACCAAGAGTAGCTCAGTAGCATATAGCTGCTAGACTGGGTATGCGGCAGGTGGTGAGGAAACCATCAAGAGGGGAAAACATACTTGACCTCGTCCTCACCAATAAGCCTGCGGCAGATGCATCTGTCCATGACAGTATTGGCAGGAGTGACCACCGCACAGTCCTTGTGGAGACAAAGTCCCGCCTTCACATTGAGGATACCCTCCTTTGTGTTGTGTGGCACTACCACCGTGCTAAATGGGATAGATTTTGAACAGATCTAGCAATGTAAAACTGGGCATCCATGAGGCGCTGTGGGCCATCAGCAGCAGCAGAATCAACCACAATCTGTAACTTCATGGCCCGGCATATTCCCCACTCTACCATTACCATCAAGCCAACCCTGGTTCAATGAAAAGTGCAGGAGGGCATGCCAGGAGCAGCACCAGGCATACCTCAAAATGAGGTGTCAACCTGGTGAAGCTACAACACAGGACTATCTGTGTGCCAAATTGCATAAGCAGCATGCGATAGACAGAGCCAAGCGATCCCATAACCAACGGATCAGATCCAAGCTATGCAGTCCTGCCACATCCAGCCGTGAATGGTGGTGGACAATTAAACAACTAACTGGAGGAGGTGGCTCCACAAATATCCCCATCCTCAATGATGGCGGAGCCGAGCACATCAGTGCGAAAGATAAGGCTGAAGCATTTGCAACAATCTTCAGCCAGAAGTGCCAAGTTGATGATCCATCTCGGCCCCCTTCTGAAGTCCCCAGCATCACAGATGCCAGACTTCAGCTAATTCGATTCATTCTGCGTGATATAAAGGAACGACTGAAGGCACTGGATACTACAAAGGCTATGGGCCCTGACAATATTTCGGCAATAGTACTGAAGACCTGTGCTCCAGAACTTGCTGCACCCCTAGCCAAGCTGTTCCAGTCCAGCTACAACACTGGCATCTACCCTGCAATGTGGAAAATTGCCCAGGTATGTCCTGTACACAAAAAGCAGGACAAGTCCAACCCGGCCAATTAACACCCCATCAGCCTACTCTCAATCATCAGTAAAGTGGTGGAAGGTGTCATCAATAGTGCCATCAAGCGGCACGTGCTTAGCAATAACCTGCTCAGTGATGCTCAGTTTGGGTTCCACCAGGGCCACTCAGCTCCTGACCTCATTACAGCCTTGGTTCAAACATGGACAAAAGAGCTGAACTCAAGAGGTGAGGTGAGAGTGACTGCCCTTGACATCAAGGCAGCATTTGACCGAGCGTGGCATCAAGGAGCCCTAGCAAAACTGAGGTCAATGGGAATCAGCGGGAAAACGCTCTGCTGGTTAGAGTCATACCTAGCGCAAAGGAAGATGGTCGTGGTTGTTGGAGGTCAATCATCTGAGCTCCAGGACATCACTGCAGGAGTTCCTCAGGGTAGTATCCTTGGCCCAACCATCTTCAGATGCTTCATCAATGACCTTCCTTTAATCATAAGGTCAGAAGTGGGGATGTTCGCTGATGATTGCACAATGTTCAGCACCATTTGTGACTCCTCAGATACTGAAGCAGGCCATGTAGAAATGCAGCAAGACTTGGACAATATCCAGGCTTGTGCTGATAAGTGGCAAGCAACATTCGCGCCACACAAGTGGCAAGCAATGACCATCTCCAACAAGAGAGAATCTAACCATCGCCCCTTGACAGTCAATGGCATTACCATCGCTGAATCCCCCACTATCAACATCCTAGGGGCTACCATTGACCAGGAACTGAACTGGAGTAGCCATATAAATACCGTGGCTACAAGAGCAGGTCAGAGGCTAGGAATCCTGCGGCGAGTAACTCACCTCCTGACTCCCCAGCACCAGTCCACCATCTACAAGGCACAAGTCAGGAGTGTGATGGAATACTCTCCACTTGCCTGGATGGGTGCAGCTCCAACAACACTCAAGAAGCTCGACACCATCCAGGACAAAGCAGCCTGCTTGATTGGCACCCCATCTACAAACATTCACTCCCTCCACCACCAACGCACAGTGGCAGCAGTGTGTACCATCTACAAGATGCACTGCAGTAACGCACCAAGGCTCCTTAGACAGCACCTTCCAAACCCGCGACCTCTACCAACTAGAAGGACAAGGGCAGTAAATGCATGGGAACACCAGCACCTGCAAGTTCCTCTCCAAGTCACACACCATCCTGACTTGGAACTATATCGCCGTTCCTTCACTGTCGCGGGGTCAAAATCCTGGACCTAACAGCACTGTGGGTGTACCTACCCCAAATGGACTGCAGCAATTCAAGAAGGCAGCTCACCACCATCTTCTCAAGGGCAATTAGGGATGGGCAATAAATGCTGGCCTGGCCAGCGATGCCCACATCCCATGAATGAATGAATAAAAAAAAACTCCAGTTCCCCATCCCCACATCACCACTGTTCCACAATTCCTCACCTTTCCATCCCTCTGCTATGGACTATCTCACTGCCTTCTAAAAAAAAAGACAACACCATAAAACATCAGTGCCTATCTTGTGAGTGCCTTTGCCTGGCCTAGTGCTCCTACACAGTGTTACTCCAGTGGCTGCAGCATGGTTGTTGGAAGGCTTCTGACTTTCAGAGGGTGATGCTGCAGATGGCCTTGCAGGACACCCTCAAATAGCTCTGGGCCTTGAGGGTCAGGTTTCAGACTGCACCACCTTGGCATGGGTGGCAAAAGTTTGGGCTGGCTGGCTGAAAGGCAACAGCAAGGGCACTGGTGGAGTGGCAATGGTGGGAAAACAAATGCTGTCATCCTGATAGAGGACAGCAGTTTAGTAATCCATGCAGCTACTGCAACTCCCCTGGGGCAGCGCCTTAGCAAACCTATTAATCTTTTGGAGCACAGACTGCTGGACTGCTGTGAGAGCCTGCAAACCCCTTTGAACACTGGTATCCACAGCCACTATGGCAGCAGTCTGAGCCTGCATGGCAACAAGCATTGATCTCAACCTCATTCTGAGCTTCCACTGTAGCACTGAGATGTTGGGTGGTTTCTGCCTGTGTTCTGTCTGCCATTTTTGCCATTGTGTCACCATGTGCTGATACTGCCTCTTTCCTACCTTCTAAAGTACACGGAGTGCCAGTATCTGAACTGGTGGCTACAAGTATCTTCATCAGACATCTGCTGTTTCTCACACCCTTCCTGGTGAGGCTGCTCTGGCTGGTCAGGTGGCATGTCTTGGGTAGTTGAAACCAGAAATGCAGAACCCAAGGGTTGGGGTAAGGGAAGTGGGATGGTGGATGGAAGCCAATGGTAGACACACCATCTGCAGCTTGCACTTCATGCCAGATAGCAGGATGAGGGATTTGAGAAAGTACATAAGGCAGAAACATTCTAAATGTTCTTGTTGATGCCTGATGCAACGGTCTCAGTCACTGCCAGTCCTATAATGTGGAGCACCGTCTCCTCCAAAGGGATTAGGAGATACAGGCATGCCTATCCCCTGTAGGTTCTCTGCTGCTCCCTTCTTTTATGTGCAGCCTTGTCCTGCAAGAGAGAAAGGATTATCAGTGAATGTGTTTCAATGTGTTTGGGCAATCTGTCTGTCATAGCTGAATGGATGGAAGTATGTGGCAGTTGTGAGTTATTGGTGTGAGACTGGCAGCATTGGTAAGTGTGTGATAATGAAGTGGAGCAGCTGAATGTGAGGCATTAGTACTGATTGCTGATGGGTGAGTGATGGAGCTGTGATGCATTGAACAGTGTGAGAGATTGATTATGTTGTGGGTAAGAGATGTCATTGGAAGATGCATTCGCTGACCTTCACCATTTGTGTGAGGTCATTGAACATTTTTGCAGCACTGCAGCCAGGTCCTCAGGGCTGTTCTCCTAGAATTCAACTCCGTGGCCATATGCTCCCATTCTCTTTGCAGGGTGTGCCTTGAAAGACTCCTGGCCCCCTCTGGAAACATGACCTCCTTCCTCCTGGACTAAGGCCTCCAGCATCACATCAAAGAACATGGGAGCCCTCTGTTGCTCTATTGGCAGTCTTCTTCCTTCCCTCAAAGACTCTCAAAGAGTTTTGCCAGCTGTTACCAGCTGAATGCACCTCCCCTTTAAGAAGGGCAGTCTGCCTTTAAGAAGTGCAGGCTAACTGTCAGTCATGCTGCCACGCGCACACCTGGGCCCTCTGCTGAGTCTGCAGCTAGTCAGCAGCATGATTTTGCTGGGATGCAAATAGACCACAATCACTGAGATGAGCAGGAAGCGCAAAATTTGCACCGCAATCCCCAAGCCCATTAACGGGCCTAATTGGATTTTTTAGCCCAATGTATGGCATTGATTAATTCACTCATTCATTCAATCATTCATTCTCTGGGCTGTAAATTTCCACTGTATAACACCCTTATTTTTAAGGCTACAGATGCCATTTGGGGTCCAAAGTGATGCCCACCCCGTGCATGCATTCTTCTGGTTCTGGCTGTGCCAGGTGCAATTTCAGATAAGTTGTTAACACGGGCACTGGAAGCATGCACTGGACGTATGCAGAGTAAGCAGATTGTAATGTCAGTCAGCTTGTAATGCTGATTTGAGTCTAAAGGTTCAATTTTTGACCTCATCGCTGCAGCTAATGCCATCTCTTAATCTCACACAGCTGTACTTGCGTTCAGCAGCAGGAAGGACCCCGCACCCGTGCTATTTAGAGGGATTATCATCCACTTTGTGGTTAGCTGCTGACTGATGTCTACTGGCTGTTAGAGTTAGAAGTAGTTTTTGGAGGATAATAATGCTACTTAAAATTGCTGAAGTCTACAGGGTATGGCATGTGGCGAAAGCCTTGGTTATGACTTAAAGGGCTCTGCTCAGACCACTTGCTCCCTGTCATGGCTGCTGTACTAACTGTCCCCCTTGGCCTGCAGCATGACAGGGAGAATAAGCAGGGGTGACACAGAGGAGGACAAACTGCTTATAGAGGAAAGAGCAGGAGGGGGGAGAATGAATCCCAGCAGGAGGCCATATTGACCCAGGATCCTCAGATTCCCCTACTTCAATCTCAGTGAGCAGCAATGTTTGCGCTGTCTCTATTTCACTAAGGAGGTACTCACTTAAATCTTCCACCTGTTGCAGGCAGACCTGCAGCCTCAGAACAGGGAAAGCACGGCGTTGCCAGTGGTTGTGTGTGAAGGAATCTAACCTGAGTACTCAAAGGGTTAAAAACCTCATCTTCCAAAGTAAAGGAAACTAGGAAGCATTGTGAACTGTGTGGAGGATAGTGTAGAACTTCAAAAGGACATAGACAAGTTGGTGGAATGGGCAGACCGGTGGCAAATGAAGTTCAATGTAGAGAAATGTGAAGTGATTCATTTTGGTAGGAAGAGCATGGAGAGACAATATAAAATAAAGGGTACAATTCGAAAGGGGGTGCAGGAGCAGAGGGTCCTAGGTGTATATGTGCATAAGTCATTGAAGGTGGCAGGAGAGGTTGAGGGAGCGGTTAATAAAGCATAAAGTATCCTGGGCTTTATTAATAGGGGCACAGAGTACAAGAGCAAGGAAGTTATGTTGAACTTGTATAAGGCACTGGTTCAGCCTCAGCTGGAGTATTGTGTCCAGGAAAGACGTGAGGGCATTGGAGAGAGTACAGAAAAGATTCACGAGAATGGTTCCGGGGATAAGGAATTTCAGTTATGAAGCTAGATTGGAGAAGTTAGGACTGTTTTCCTTGGAGAAGGGAAGGTGGTTTGATAGAGATATTCAAAATCCTGAGGGGTCTGGACAGAGTAGATAGAGAGAAACTGCTCCCACATGTGAAAGGATCGAGAAAGAGAGGGCACAGATTTAAAGTATTTGGTAAGAGAAGCAAAAGTGACATGAGGAAAAACTTTTTCATGCAGCGAATGGTTAAGGTCTGGAATGCGCTGCCTAAGAATGTAGTGGAGTCAGGTTCAACTGAAGTATTCATAAGGGACTTAGACAGTTATATGAAAAGGAAGAATGTGCAGGATTATGGGGAGAAGGCGGGGAAATGGAACTGAGGGAGTTGCTCTTTCAGAGAGCCGGTGTGGACACAGTGGGCCGAATGGCCTCCTTCTGCACTGAAATGATCCAGTGATTCTGTGATTCCCTTTGAACACTGATAGGCACAGCTATGATGGGAGAAGTCTGAACTTGTGTGGCAACAAGCTGAGCTTGATGACTTCAATCTGACTTTCCACTGTAGCACCCAGACGTAGGGTGGCTTCTGCTTATGTTGCAATCATAGAATTGTTACAGCACAGAAGAAGGCCATTCAGCCCAGCATGTCCATGCCAGCTTTCTGGAAGAGAAACTCACCTAGTCCCACTCCCCCTCCTTTTCTCTGCAGCCTGGCAAATTTTTTTGCTTGAGATAATTAACCAAATCTCTTTTGAAAGCGATGATTGAATCTGCCTCCACCACATTCTCAGGTAGTGCATTCCAGTTCCTGCCCATACGCTGTGTAAAAATGAATTTCCTCATGTTGTCATTGCTTCTTTTACCAATACCTTATATCGGTTTTCTCTGGTTATAGAACATAGAACGGTACAGCACAGTACAGGCCCTTCAGCCCACGATGTTGTGCCGAACCTTTAACCTACTCTAGGATCAAACTACCGACATACCCTTCATACTACTATCATCCATGTACCTATCCAAGAGTCGCTTAAATGTCCCTAATGTATCCGCTTCTACTACCACCGTTGGCAGTGCATTCCACGCACCCACCACTCTCTGTGTAAAGAACCTACCTCTGACATCTCCCCGAAACCTTCCTCCAATCACCTTAAAATTATGCCCCCTGGTGATAGCCCTTTCCACCCTGGGAAAACGTCTCTGGCTAGCCACTCTATCTATGCCTCTCATCATCTTGTACCCCTCTATCAAGTTACCTCTCATCCTTCTTCGCTCCAATGAGAAAAGCCCTAGCTCCCTCAATCTTTCTTCGTAAGACATGCCCTCCAGTCCAGGCAGCATCCTGGTAAATCTCCTCTGCACCCTCTCTAAAGCTTCCACATCCTTCCTATAATGAGGCGACCAGAACTGAACACAATATTCCAAGTGTGGTCGAACCAGGGCTTTATAGAGCTGCAACATAACCTCGCAGCTCTTAAACTCAATCCCCCTGTTAATGAAAGCCAACACACCATACGCTTTCTTAACAACCCTATCAGCTTGGGTGGCAACTTTGAGGGATCTATGAACATGGACCCCAAGATCCCTCTGTTCCTCCACACTGCCAAGAATCCTGTCTTTAAGCCTGTATTCTGCATTCAAATTTGACCTTCCAAAATGAATTACTTCACACTTTTCCAGGTTGAACTCCATCTGCCACTTCTCAGCCCAGCTCTGCATCCTGTCAATGTCCCGTTGCAACCTACAACAGCCTTCCACACTATCCACAACTCCAGCAACCTTCGTGTCATTGGCAAATTTGCTAACCCAGCCTTCCACTTCCTCATCCAAGTCATTTATAAAAATCACAAAGAGCAGAGGTCCCAGAACAGATCACTGCGGAACACCACTGGTCACCGAGCTCCCGGCTGAATACTTTCCATCTACTACCACCCTCTGTCTTCTATGGGCCAGCCAATTCTGTATCCAGACAGCCAACTTTCCCTGTATCCCATGCCTCCTTACTTTCTGAATGAGCCTACCATGGGGAACCTTATCAAACGCCTTGCTAAAATCCATATACACCACATCCACTGCTCTTCCTTCATCAACGTGTTTTGTCACATCTTCAAAGAATTCAATAAGGCTTGTGAGGCATGGCCTGCCCCTCACAAAGCCATGCTGACTGTCTCTAATCAAACTATGCTTTTTCAAATAATCATAAATCCTGTGTCTCAGAATCCTCTCCAATAATTTGCCCACTACCGACGTAAGACTGACTGGTTCTTGATCCTTCTGCCAACAGGAACAATTTTTCTCATGTCCTGTGTCCAGACCCCTCTTGATTTTGAAGCTGAGACATCAGCCATCAGATACTGTATCTTGGTTGGGCCCTCAAGTGTGCTAATGGTGTTGGCCACCACTACCAAGCTGGAAAGCAGGGGCTCCAAGCTCTGCACAAAGCAAGTTTCCACCTAAGCTACATATTCAATTCCACACAGTGTCAGTATGTGAACTAATGACTGAGTGTGAGATTGAGTGACAGTGTTTCTTCATCATTAGTCTCTTCTTCCTGTTCCACTTCATGCTCCTGCATCAGTGCCAGGCCAGGATGCATTACTCAGGTATCGGAAAAGTGAAAAGCACAACGGTAGAGTTGCATTGAGGGAGGGTAAGGTAGGGAAAGCAACAGGTGCATGCTTAGAATTTGCAGCTTGTAAATTGGAAGAGATTGTTCAATGAGGGGGAAGTAGGATGTAAGGAGAAGGATTGTGTATGAACATATTGTCACCTTCAATACTTTCAATCCCCACTGGCCATGGCCTCTGTCACAGCTGTTTCATTTATGTAAGCACCATCTCCCCCTTGGGGGTGAGGACATATAGCTGTCCCCTGCTGATTAGATGCTGCTGCCTTTGGTTGTGTGCTGCCTTCTCCAACAAGAGAGAGGAAAATATGTCAGTGAGTGTGGTGCAATGTGTGTAGGTGATGTGGCTGTCATAGTTGAATAGCTGGCAGTATGTGCCAGCTATGATATGTGAGATGAAGCTATGAATGTTAGGTATGAGTGATGGTTGATTGCAGTTGTTAGCAGGTGAGTGTAGGTGAGGTGATGAATTGAGCAGTGTATGAGGCTCATGGTATAGTTGGTGGGAGATTTGAAAATGCATTTGAAAATGCATTCTCTGACCTTGACCACTCATGTAAGATCATTGAACTTCTTGCGGCACTGCATCCATGTCCCCGGACATTGACCGTGACAGCTATCTGATCCCACTGCCTCCTCCTGTCCACCTTCTGCACTAAGGCCTCCAGTGCTGTGTCAGAAAACCTTGGAGGATGCTCACTGCCATGTTGTGCTAGTCATGTCTCTTTCCCCGGTCAAACTTACTCTTAGAATGACTTCCAGCAACTACACCAGTCAAAGTGTACCTCCCTTTAAGAGGCACAGGCTGGCTTTAAATAGTGCAGATTAGCTTGGACTCATGCTAGCCTCTCACTGCTAGCTGACTGAATGTTACAATCACTTAAATGAACAAGCATCACAAAATTTGCATGCCACCTGCATCGGAAGCAATGGGCGTGGGTTAACTGCGCATCACGATCCCTGTGCCCATTTTTGGGGACTATCCAATTTTGCCCCCTGGACTTTTATTATCATATATAGTTTCATATAATGGATCTTGTGTATGTTCCAATTTTTGAGAAATGAAGGCACCATTACATTGCAGCCAGGTTTAATGATACAGAACAGAGAGTAGTAAAATTTTCATTACATGTGAAGCGCGTTGCGTCCAGGGACTTGAGCACATAATACAATTTTTTTTATTCTTTCATGGGATGTGGGCATCGCTGGCTAGGCCAGCATATATTACCCATCCCTAATTTCCCTTGAGGAGGTGGTGGTGAGCTGCCTTTTTGAACCACTGCAGTCCTTCACATTTCAATGCAGTACTGAGGAAGTGCTGCACTGTTGGAGGTGCCGTCTTTTGGGTAAGAGGTTAAATCGAGGCCTGTCTGACCATTTAGGTGGGTGTATAAGATCCCATGATGTTATTCAAGACAAATCAGGGCAGTTCCCCTGGCATCCTGGTCAAATTTATCATCAACCAACACTGAAAATAAATTTCAGTCGGCCTCTGACAATATGTCTTAATAGGCCATTAAGTCTCCTTAATTTGCTACCCAATTCACATGGGCAGTTAGCCCTTCTGACCTGATCTTGCCTCTGGGAAAATGGCCCGGCAAACTGTCACGCCAGGCAGAAGCACGAATTTCCACACCACCTCCCTCTGTTCTCGCCCCATATCAAGGAGAAACTGCTGCCCATGAATTCAGTACTGGAAACTGCAAAAACCTGGTGAAAGGTCACAGATTTGTTTCTCTCTCCACGGATGCTGCCTGACCTGCTGAGTGTTTCCAGCACTTTCTATTTTTATTTCAGATTTCCAGCATCCGGTATTTTGCTTTTATTTTACTGAAAACAAATTATCTGGTCATTTATTTCATCGCTGATTGTGGGAGCTTGTTATGCACAAAATGGCCGCCACATTTCCTATATTAGAATGTTGACTAAATTTCAGAAGTACTTAACTGGCTGTAAAGCACTTTGTGATGTCTTCAAGTCATGTAAAATGCAAGTTTTATTTTATTCTTTCTAACACTGGGGTTGTCGGCATTTTCATAATGCTATTACTGTACAAGATTAGTCCACTCCACATCTGGTGGCACTAACTTTCGACCTGTTTCACGCCATAACTAGCAATTTAGTTCTTTAGAAGTGTGAAAGGAGCATTATTACAGATACATTTTGATTCGCCAGGTTTCTGCAATTTCCAGTACTGAATTCGTGGGCAGGATTTTCTCCCTGATATGGGGGCGAGAACAGAAGAGGGTGGGGGCGAAAATTCGTGCTCCTGCCTGGTGTGCCAATTTGCCCGCACCATCCCAGCGCTGGCCATTTTCCCAGAAGTGAAATCAAATTAGAAGGGCTACCTGCCCACAAGCAGTGGGTAGCAAATTAAGGAAACATAATGACCTATTAAGGCATATTGTCAGAGGAATTTTCCAGTGAGCCTGCAGGTCCCCCAAGGTGTCAGGAACTAAGCTATCTGCCTGGAGGCAGCCTCCCAGTGGCAGACCAGTGGGGACCAGCACTCCAGGCAATTTTGAGGCCTTCCCCTCCACGATGGTGGCCTGGTTGATGAGGCCTTTTATTAATTTAAAACTTGTAAAATTGCTGAGAAAGTGCCTCAAAATGAAAGCACACTTTCTCTCTCCCCAAGCTGCAGGCTTTTGCTCCTTCCCAGCTGGAGGGCCTCCTATTGGCCCTCCAGCTTTGAGAGCCCGCCCGCCGTTCTTAATTGGACGGCAAGCCTGCCCTCTGGCTACTAGATGGCCGTGTAGTGGTAATGTTACTGAACGAGTAATGCAGAGGCCCAGGCTAATGCTCTCGGGACATGGATTAAAACCCCACTTTAGCAGCTGGAGGAATTTAATTTCAATTAATCAATAAATTCAATTAATTATTAAAAGTCTGGAATTGAAAGCTAGTCTCGGTAAAGGTGCCATGAAACTATCCTCAATTGTTGTAGAAACCCTTTTGGTTCACTAATGTCCTTTAGGGAAGGAAACCTGTTGTCTTTACCTGGTCTGACCAACATGTGACTCCAGAACCACAGCAATGTGCTTGACTCTTATCTGCCCTCTGAAATGGCCCAACAAACCATTCAGTTGTCAAGGACAATTAGGGATGGGCAACAAATGCTGGTCTTGCCAGTAACGCCCACATCCCATGAAAGAACTTAAAAAACTAATTGGCTAATTCAAGGAAAATGACAGTGGATGACTTTTTCCCACAGAATGCAGGCTTTTAACCCCCATTGTCCCTGACATCAAAGCAGCAACAAAACAAGATGAGGCATTGCAACTATGTATGAAAGCTATAGAATCAGGAAACTGGAAAGACGTGATCAAGAGAGCATCTACAAATGGAATCGCTCACACACTTCAAGGTCTTCATAATGAGCTCACTGTTATAACTACATCTGATCTTGTGTTATGCAGCAACTGTATTGCCATTCCACACTCATTGAGGGAATATGTTGTCAATGTAGCGCATGTCAAAACCAAACCAATCCTTAGGGAGAAGGTATGGTTCCCAGCAATTGACCACATGGTAGAGCACAAACTCCATCACTGTTTGCCATGTCAAGCAACCACAATGTTAAATCTTTGTGATCCTCTCAAGAAGTCTAAACTACCTCCAGGACCATGGATTGAAGTTAGCATTGATTTCGCAGATTTGCCCACTGGTGAACACCTGTTGGTTGTCACTGATGACTACAGCAGATTCCCAATCATGGAGTTAGTTCTGTCTTCTTCTTTGGCCTCCTGATCTCGAGAGACAATGGATAAATGCCTGGAGGTGGTCAGTGGTTTGTGAAGCAGCGCCTGGAGTGGCTATAAAGGCCAATTCTAGAGTGACAGGCTCTTCCACAGGTGCTGCAGAGAAATTTGTTTGTCGGGGCTGTTACACAGTTGGCTCTCCCCTTGCGCCTCTGTCTTTTTTCCTGCCAACTACGAAGTCTCTTCGACTCGCCACACTTTAGCCCCGCCTTTATGGCTGCCCGCCAGCTCTGGCGGACGCTGGCAACTGACTCCCACGACTTGTGATCAATGTCACAGGATTTTATGTCGCGTTTGCAGACGTCTTTAAAGCGGAGACATGGACGGCCGGTGGATCTGATACCAGTGGCGAGCTCGCTGTACAATGTGTCTTTGGGGATCCTGCCATCTTCCATGCGGCTCACATGGCCAAGCCATCTCAAGCGCCGCTGACTCAGTTGTGTGTATAAGCTGGGGATGTTGGCCGCCTTGCGGACTTCTGTGTTGGAGATATAGTCCTGCCACCTGATGCCAAGTATTCTCCGGAGGCAGCGGAGATGGAATGAATTGAGACGTCGCTCTTGGCTGACATATGTTGTCCAGGCCTCGCTGCCATAGAGTAAGGTACTGAGGACACAGGCTTGATACACTCGGACTTTTGTGTTCCGTGTCAGTGCGCCATTTTCCCAAACTCTCTTGGCCAGTCTGGACATAGCAGTGGAAGCCTTTCCCATGCGCTTGTTGATTTCTGCATCGAGAGACAGGTTACTGGTGATGGTTGAACCTAGGTAGGTGAACTCTTGAACCATTTCCAGAGCGTGGTCGCCAATATTGATGGATGGAGCATTTCTGACATTCTGCCCCATGATGTTCGTTTTCTTGAGGCTGATGGTTAGGCCAAATTCATTGCAGGCAGCCGCAAACCTGTCGATGAGACTCTGTAGGCACTCTTCAGTGTGAAATGTTAAAGCAGTATCGTCAGCAAAGAGGAGTTCCCTGATGAGGACTTTCCGTACTTTGGACTTCGCTCTTAGACGGGCAAGGTTGAACAACTTGCCCCCTGATCTTGTGTGGAGGAAAATTCCTTCTTCAGAGGACTTGAACGCATGTGAAAGCAGCAGGGAGAAGAAGATCCCAAACATTGTAGGTGTGAGAACACAGCCCTGTTTCACGCCACTCAGGATAGGAAAGGGCTCTGATGAGGAGCCACCATGTTGAATTGTGCCTTTCATATTGTCATGGAATGAGGTGATGATACTTAGTAGCTTTGGTGGGCATCCAATCTTTTCTAGTAGTCTGAAGAGACCACGTCGGCTGACGAGGTCAAAGGATTTGGTGAGATCAATGAAAGCAATGTAGAGGGGCATCTGTTGTTCACGGCATTTCTCCTGTATCTGACAAAGGGAGAACAGCATGTCAACGGTCGATCTCTCTGCACGAAAGCCACATTGTGCCTCAGGGTAGACGCGCTTGACCAGCTTCTGGAGCCTGTTTAGAGCGACTCGAGCAAAGACTTTCCCCACTATGCTGAGCAGGGAGATTCCACGGTAGTTGTTGCAGTCACCGCGGTCACCTTTGTTTTTATAGAGGGTGATGATATTGGCATCGCGCATGTCCTGGGGTACTGCTCCCTCGGCCCAGCACAGGCATAGCAGTTCATGTAGTGCTGAGAGTATAGCAGGCTTGGCACTCTTGATTATTTCACGGGTAATGCTGTCCTTCCCAGGGGCTTTTCCGCTGGCTAGAGAATCAATGGCATCACTGAGTTCCGATTTGGTTGGCTGTATGTCCAGCTCATCCATGACTGGTAGAGGCTGGGCTGCATTGAGGGCAGTCTCAGTGACAGCATTCTCCCTGGAGTACAGTTCTAGGTAGTGCTCAACCCAGCGGTCCATTTGTTTGCGTTGGTCAGTGATTATGTCCCCTGATTTAGATTTGAGGGGGGGCGATCTTCTTGATGGTTGGCCCAAGAGCTCTCTTAATGCCATCATACATTCCTCTGATGTTTCCGGTGTCTGAGGCCAGCTGAATATGACTGCATAGGTGTTGCCAGTAGTCGTTTGCGCAGCGCCTGGCTGTTCTTTGTGCAGTGCTTCTGGCTGCTTTAAGTGCTGCGGATGTTAAATCGCTGGGTGCTTTCTTGTAGTTCAACAGTGCAATGCGCTTAGCAGCTATGACAGGTTCCAGCTCTTCATTATGAGATTGAAACCAGTCTGCATTTCCCTTCGCACTTTTGCCGTAGGTGGTCAAAGCTGAGTCATAGGTGGCGTCTCTGATGTGGGCCCACTTGGTCTCAGCATCCCCTGTGGGAGTGTTTTGAAGTGCTGTTGCAAGTGAATTTAGAAATTTTTGTAACAGCTGTGGGTGAGAAATTCTGCTCGTGTTGATGCGCGGGTGGCCCTTCTGCTTGGAATGATGCAACTTCTTTGGTCTGAGTCTAACCTTGCTGCACACCAGGGAGTGGTCGGTGTCGCAGTCTGCACTGTGATTTGAACACTGTTTAAGGTGGCTCGCCTTGTGACAATGAGGTCTAGCTGGTGCCAACGACGCGATCTTAGGTGCCTCCATGAAACCCGATGGCAGGGTTTCGTGTGAAAGAACGAGTTGGTGATGCAGAGGTTATGATAGGTACACAACTCAAGCAGTCTCTGCCCATTCTCATTCATCCTTCCAACGCCATAACGCCCAAGGCAGGAGGGCCATGAGTCATGGTCGGCCCCAACCCTGGCATTAAAGTCCCCCCAGCAGGAATAGGTGTTCGGTGTTGGGGATGCCGCTAATGATGCTTTGGAGTTCCTCGTAGAACTGATCTTTAGCTTCAGGTGGGGAGCAGAGTGTTGGAGCATAGATGCTGAGCAGGTGTACTGGACCAGAGGCGGTGAGCAGTCGGATGGACAGTATGCGTTCCGAGCCATTTGAGGGAGGCTCTATCATGCTGAGCAAGGAGTTTCTGATGGCAAAGCCCACTCCATGCTGTCTTGGTTCTTCAGGATACCTGCCCTGCCAGAAGAAGGTGTAGTCTTGCTCTGCTAGAGATCCATTCGTGGGGAGGCATGTCTCCTGAAGTGCTGCAATGTCTACATTGAGTCTACTGAGCTCATTGTTAATGATTGCGGTCTTCCGAGAATCGTTGATTTGTGTAAGGTCTTCCGACAGGCCAGGACACATAGTTCTGACGTTCTAGCTTGCAAAACGAAGGGCTGGAACCTTCTTTCCTTTTTTCGTGTTGTTTGGTGCGGTGTATCAGTCCACCTTTCGGGCAATGACCTTGAGCTCCAAGCACCCATTGAAGCAGGTAAACTTCAACAAAAGCAGTCATCCCAAAGCTTGACCAAATCTTTTCCTTGTTTGGAATCCCTCAAACGGTAAGAAGTAATCCCCATTCAACAGCGATGAGTTCAGTAAATTTGCGAACTACCTAGGCTTCACTCATCGAAAAATCACACCCCATTGGCCAAGAGCTAATGGAAAAGTCGGGAGATTTATGCATACGTTGAAAAAAGTGATACATACAGCTCCAGCTGAGAGCAAGTCATGGAAGCTGGAGTTGTATCGCTTTCTTCGTGATTACAGAGTGACTTCTCACTGTACTGGAACACCTCCAGCTACACTCGTCTTTGTACATCCTGTGCGCACATGTCTTCCTGAACTACCCTGCGGAGCTAATGATGAACATGTATATGAACACGATCGAGAACAGAAGGATCGAATGAGAGTAAATGCAGAGCCAAACATGAAATTTAGAGCTACGCAGCTAAAGCCAGGAGATAAAGTGCTTGTGAAATGTGATGGTCATGTTGGAAAGAAAACAACCCCTTATGACATCCAACCATTTTTTGTCACCAACACAAAAAGATCAATGATCAATGCTAAGCACGGTTTGCAAATCATCGCATGAAATGCGTCATTCTGCAAAGCCCTGAAAACACCATTCATTGATCCAATTCTGACATCGCCATCTCAGATGGAGAACATGAGTTCAATTATATCCTGCTTGTGAGAGTAAATGTCACCATTCCTCCTGGATTCCATGAGGATTTCCCTCACTTTGTTTTCACCAGGATTGCTGTTCCCCATCACTGCCAGGTTGCAACTGGGCAGAGCCTGGGTCCCCAGTGGATTTCCTGCTCTTCACCACATGGCACTACTTTCTGGGGTTGCTTTGTGGAGGTAGCAATAGATCGCAAGACGCAGCAGCAAATACTTAAATAAAAGGGGAGGTCTGGCCTATATGTGACTCCAGACCCACACCAGCATGGTTGAAACTTAACTGCCCTCTGAAGTGGCCTAGCACACTAGTCAGTTGTATCAAGGCACTACAAAGAGTACCACATGGACTGCAGTGATTCAAGATGAATGCCCATCACCTTCTCAAGGGGTTTATGGATAGGCAATAACTGATGGTCTTTCTAACGACAGCCACATCCCAGGAATAAGCTTTAAAAATTCAAATATTGACAATGGGAGACGGATGTACATTCCTCATGGACTTTATTTCTTTTACAGCTGTGCCATATTTCTAAAGATTCAGCATTGAATGATTGAGGTGTAAAGTGAAGATAAATGAATTTTATTATTTTTACAATCAGGCACTATGGGCTGGATTTTAAGAGCTTGGCGGTGAGCTCAAAAAATGGCAGCCTGCCAGAGAGGGCTGCACGCCAAAGAGCCACCGAAATCTTAAGTGCTGCAACTCATTTGAATAGCCGTGGAGGCCTGCCCTCCCCCTCACCCCCCACCCCCACCAATCACGTGGAGGGGATGGGCTGTCCGTCCCCAGCAATGACGCCGTTTTTAAAGGGCAGTCAGCCCTGCTGGCCTATTTGGATATTTAAAGACATATTCAATAAAATTAAATAAATACATTTCTTTTGCCTCTCTCCCAACCCCCCCAATAACAATTACATTAACTATTTGCCCTTCACCCCCCCAAAAAAAACACATAGCTTTAACATCTGACCTTCTCCCACTCCCCCTTCAACCTGCACAAAGTATAAAGTATAACCCTTCCCACCATCCCCTACACCTATGACGTTTATTTGACCTCATTCCACCCCACCCACCCCCGCACTTATAAACTTACCTCCTCCCCCCTCTCCACCAGTGTGGTACCTCGTTTCCCTGGACGGGGATCCAAAGGCACAGGAGTGCTGGCCGCCGCACCGAGGATCGCGGCGGGCCCTCAAGATGTGAGGTAAATATATGTAAATGCATTAATTTTAGTAATTTGAATATGGCAATTGTGGTCGCCTCACCGAGTGGCGGATGGGCCGCCACGGTGCCTTGCCGCCGCTGGGAGAATCGGGCCGGGCACTGACGGCTTCGAGGTCCGTGGTGGGCCTCATCCAGAGCCAAGTTCAGGCACACCACCCGCCCCACCCCGCCATGGGTTTCGATGTCAAGGGATGCTTAAAATTCAGCCCTATTTATGCAGAACTTTCCTTCAGGAGGTTTAGTAGATGTGTCTGAGACCATAATAGAACCAATTTGACTAGGTGGAACAAACAGGCTTGGCACAATGATCTCTGCTTGTTTCATGTTCTTATTCAATCATAAAGCCAGGAAAGAATGATCATGTTGGTACAGCAGGGAGAGTGCTTTATTTTATTCAGCCTGATTTTCTCCCATGAAAGTTACCTTTCCTTGCATGCTTCTGCCAACTGTGGTCGCAAGATAGTCCGTGCTGTGGAGCTCTCACTGAATGGTGACAATTTAACTCCATGCCTAGCTAACAGCAAGTGCTATAATAAAAACAGGAAGTGCTGGAAATACGCAGATTTCCAGCATCCACAGTATTTTGCTTGTGTAACAGCAAGTGCTGTTTAATTGGAAATACAAAAATAATGGGATTTATTTCTGCTATCTTCCTCCAAGACATATGCTTTGCTCCAAATTGTATCTGCCCGATTGAAAACTCATGAAATGCATCCGGATGTCTCGTAACTTTGAGTGACAGGTAGCTCCAGGACCTGAATTAATGACCTCCTTGTTGGAAGTCAAGCACTTTATCACATCAGCACTGGAATACAATAGGAAGAACACTTGTAAGGCTTGAGTGAAATATTTTATCAGAATAATGTCAGTGACAAAGGTAACTGCAGACCTGGCCTTAGGTGCTTAACATCATTATTGGAAAACATATAAGAAATTGTTTATAGGTACACAATAATTGTGCATTGCTATCCATAACTTTAATAGATATTAAGCTTTTGAAAAATGGATGTAAATATTAATTTTTAACTAACTGATAAATTCATCACACATATCTCAAGCCCAATAAACATCCACACCTGGTTCATTAAAGTAACAACACTGAATGACGATGCATGTCAGGTTCAATTCTTGCCAAATGAGTCACTTCAATTCTGATAGAGCTTGCCATGTCAAGTTCAATATTTCTTGATTAATCGCTGTAGGTTTCTCTCATCTGGACAAGAAAATCTATGTCTCCTTCTCCCGTTACTGTTACGTCCTGTTGCCTTGAATGCAAAGGTACTTATTTTGGATAACAAAGATGTCAGTGACCATTTTAGCAAAATTAAAGGAGTAGAAATAAAAAAAGCAAAAATCTGCAAAAAGTAGGAAATGCACAGTGCTTGAGAAAGAAAATTTGGGCAAGATTTTGAGCCTTCAGTAAAATACATTAAGCAACATTTTCTCTCAGATGTTAAGTAATTATTTCTGTGGCAGGGATTTTAACCAGTCTATTGGAGATGAGCTGGGAGGCAGGAGGGGTAGTAAAATGGCAGTGAAAGGAGTTGGGAGTGAAGCCCAACATGCTTATGCCATTGGGAAGCGGGTGGCCAATTAATTGGCCTATTGATGGCCATTTTGCCAGGTTGCCAGTGACTGGGGAGTCCGCCTGCTGCATCGAGGTGGTCTCCCAGCGACTTCTCTGTGTGGGGCCTTACTTTCCGTAGGATCTATGGCACAAGGAGTGCTCACCAGTCCCTGGGGTCCTGATGCCATCGCTGTGGGGGGGGGGGGGTTCACTCCTCTGATCGCTGGGCCTGCTAGTCTGGAACATTAATAAATCTCTTACTGGCACTTTGAGGGTGCCTCAAGATGGAGGCACCCTCTCCTCGTTGCAGCCTCAGTAGCGGCTACCTCTGCAGCTGACGACGCTGCAGAGCTGCCGGGCCTCTGATTGGGCTGGCAGCTTGAAGAGGCAGACCACCGTCTTTAAGTAGAAAGTGGTCCCGGCGGTGGACTCCTAATTGGCCATCACCAGTAAAATTGTCGCCGAGGTCCCACCATCTGCCCCCATGTGCTCAGGACCCGCATTTGGTCCCAATGTCAGAACTCACCGCGTGTCAGTAAGATCCCGACCTTTACATCTGATTGGAAATCTCATACAATCAAGTAATTGGAAGTAAGAATGTATTAGTGCTATTTTAGATTTCATTTTTATTTTATGAAGTCTTGCATAATTTAATATTCAAACCATAAACTTCTTTCATAATTTACCAAAGCCTGATTTTGAAAAAAAGTCCCTAAGTTTTCTGAAAACCTAGGGGCTTATTTTTTTTAAAAACAAACCAAGCTTTGGTAAATCCCCTCTTCATTTATGCCAGACACATAGGAATGAATGTTCTCAGAAGGTGAGCAATCCTGCCTCCAGGATCGAAAGTGGGACCGTGCAGGGCAGTGGCAGGATCCTGGGAGGCATTTACTGGCAGCGGCCAATTAAGAGGCCGCCAGGATGGAAGCCTGCCTCCCAGAGCTGTCAGCCCAATCAGAGGGCCAATAGCTCAGCAGCCTTGGCACTGCTACCAATGGAGGTGGCCGCTGCTGAGACTGCAGGAAAAGAAGAGGGTGCCTCAGCATGGAGGTGCCCCTGAGGGCCAAGTAAGTTTCTTTACTTACTGTGCCGGGTCCAGGCAGGCAGGCCCCACAGATCCGGGGGAGGGGAGTAGTGGGGTTGCACAGTCCAGCGGCAGTCCCATAGCCAGGGGCAGCCATTTCTGTCGAGGGGCCCCTCCATGGGCCATGGAGCAGCCATAAAGGAGGAGCCCGCCACCCCACCCCATGAACCTGCTGGGAGACGGCCAGGTTTACCTGGCAGTGTCCCCAAACGGGCATCCCTCCTGACACCAGTAAAATGCCAGCGGGGGCAGGAAATGGCCGATAATAGACCACTTAATTAGTTCAATTGGGCGCCCGGCGGGCAGCCATGCTGCTGAGGTTCCCGCTGGTGGTAATATCCCATGGTGGCGAGAAGATGTCAGGAACCCCACCCAATGCCTTCTGCCGTCATTTTACGAGGCCTCATGCCTGCGAGGGCTGGTACAATCTAGCCCATAATTTAAGTTTATGTTAAACTCTGTGTTCCTGGTGATGTTATTTTGCGTGATCCACTTCCTATTTGAGCAAACACATAACACAGATATGCAAACCTCCAAATTTAGCTGAGAATTGGTATTGATCTACACTCCCCTCACCCACACCCCCCAAGGAATAATCAAGTCATTAATAGGATATTCCCCCCAAAAAAACTTTGATTCTGATCACTACCTTTCCCCCCGACCTTTAACAACTTTAACCCTCAACCCCTTCCTGTCATTTCCCCTCACCAATCAAAAGAGTTTGACCCTGCTCCCCCACTCCTGCACTGATAAACATACCTCCTCCCCCACTCCCCACAGGTGTTGCGCCTCGTTTCCCCGGACAGCGATTCGAAGGCGCGGCAGTGCCGGCCGCCAGGATGAAGATCATGGCGGCACTTCAGGAGGTGACAGGATCCTCTTAATGCAGGTGAGTTAATTCCCCTCCCCTCCCTTGTCAGCATTCCAAAGGGATTGTTCCCTCTGTGACACTCTGGTCCACTCCTCCATTACTCCCGACACCTCGTCCTCTTCCCACAGCACCTTCCCATGCAATCACAGGAGGTGTAATACCTGTCCTTTCACTCCTCTCTCCTCACTCTCCAAGGCCCCAAACACTCCTTCCAGGTGAAGCAGTGATTTACTTGTACTTCTTTCAACTTAGTATACTGCATTCGCTGCTCATAATGTGGTCTCCTCTCCATTGGGGAGACCAAACGCAGATTGAGTGACCACTTTGCAGAACACCTCTGCTCAGTCCGCAAGCATGACCCCAAGCTTCCAGTTGCTTGCCATTTCAATTCACCACCCTGCTCCTATGCCCACATTTCTGTCCTTGGCCTGCTGCAGTGTTCCAGTGAACATCAACGTAAATTCGAGGAACAGCACCTCAATTTCCAATTCGGCACTCTACAGCCTTCCGGATACAACATTGAGTTCAATAATTTCAGAGCATGATTGGCCTTTTTTATTATTATTTTCTTTTAACCATGTGACTGCCTGAAACTTGGTTTTTCAGGTTTATGCTTTTGGACAGAGCTGTTCATTATTCCGTCATTAATTCTCTGGACCAATGCTTTGTCTTTCACCACACCATTAGCACTCTCTTTGTCTTTGTCCCATGACATCATTGTTATTTAATCTCTCCTGCCCTCTGCCCTATCACACACCTTCCCTTTTGTTCTCTACACCCCACCCCGCTTCACTTACTTAAAACCTATGTCATTTCGAACCTTTGCCAGTTCTGATGAAAGGTCACAAACCTGAAACGTTAACTCTGCTTCTCTCTCCACAGATGTTCCCAGACCTGCTGATTATTTCCATCACTTTCTGTTTTTATATCAAATACAAGGCATCTTTTATCCTGGCTGCTATCCAATTAACCCCTCCCTTTCCCCAATCATCTTTAGTCTTGTGTTAAAGGATGCTTTCCGTAACTAACCAAGGATCATTCTGTGACTGTTGTTAACCCTTCCAATTTATGTCGGCAATGCATTTGTGTTGACTACTTTGACTCCATGCTTCTACATTCCGTGGTTCCTTATCTCATTGAGAGACAAATCTGCATTTCGTTCTCACAGAAGCTATTTTCACTGACTGCACCCAAGGTCTCATCCTTTTGCGGCACATAAACGTTTTAAAACTTGACATAATCTCCCAGAATCCCTCTGCCTTGACTATTGTCTATGCAGTACCCCTTTCCCTAATTTTCCTACTTATCAGTGAAGCAGTCACACCTCAGGTAAAAGAAGTAGGTAGATGGGTTACCGTCAGGGGAAGGAAAGGGAACCAGCAGGCAGTGCAGGGATCCCCTGTGGCCGTTTCCCTCAACAACGGGTATACCGTTTTGGATACTGTTGAGGGGGACGACTTACCAGGGGTAAGCAATGGGGTGCAGGTCTCTGGCACAGAGTCTGTCCCTGTTGCTCAGAAGGGAAAGGGGAAGAGGAGCAGAGCATTAGTCATTGGGGACTCCATAGTTAGGGGAACAGATAGGAGGTTCTGTGGGAATGAGAGAGACTCACAGTTGGTGTGTTGCCTCCCAGGTGCCAGGGTACGTTATGTCTCTGATCGTGTTTTTGGGATCCTTAAGGGGGAGGGGGAGCAGCCCCAAGTCGTGGTCCACATAGGCACCAATGACATAGGTAGGAAGAGAGATGGGGATTTAAGGCAGAAATTCAGGGAGCTAGGGTGGAAGCTTAGAGCGAGAACAACCAGAGTTGTTATCTCTGGGTTGTTGCCCGTGCCACGTGCTAGCGAAGAGAGGAATAGGGAGAGAGAGGAGTTGAACACGTGGCTGCAGGGATGGTGTAGGAGGGAGGGTTTTGGTTTCCTGGATAATTGGGGCTCTTTCTGGGGTAGGCGGGACCTCTACAAACAGGATGGTCTTCACCTGAACCAGAGGGGTACCAATATCCTGGGGGGGAGATTTGTTAGTGCTCTTCGGGGGGGTTTAAACTAAATCAGCAGGGGAATGGGAACCTAAATTGTAGTTCCAGTGTACAGGCTGTTGAGAGTAGTGAGGTAGGGGATAAGGTTACAGGGACGCAAGAGGGCACTGGCAAGCAAGAACTTGGTTTAAAGTGTGTCTACTTCAACGCCAGGAGCATCCGGAATAAGGTGGGTGAGCTTGCAGCATGGGTTGGTACCTGGGATCCTGATGTTGTGGCCATTTCAGAGACATGGGTAGAGCAGGGGCAGGAATGGATGTTGCAGGTTCCGGGATTTAGTTGTTTCAGTAAGAACAGTGAAGAGGGTAAAAGAGGGGGGGGTGGCATTGTTAATCAAGGAAAGTATTACAGCGGCAGAAAGGACGTTTGAGGACTCGTCTACTGAGGTAGTATGGGCCGAGGTTAGAAACAGGAGAGGAGAGGTCACCCTGTTGGGAGTTTTCTATAGACCTCCGAATAGTTCCAGAGATGTAGAGGAAAGGATAGCGAAGATGATTCTCGACAGGAGCGAGAGTAACAGGATAGTTGTTATGGGGGACTTTAACTTTCGAAATATTGACTGGAAATACTACAGTTCGAGTACTTTAGATGGGTCTGTTTTTGTCCAGTGTGTGCAGGAGGGTTTTCTGACACAGTATGTGGACAGGCCAACCAGGGGCGATGCCACATTGGATTTGGTACTGGGTAATGAACCCGGACAGGTGTTCGATTTAGATGTAGGTGAGCACTTTGGCGATAGTGATCACAATTCGGTTAGGTTTACCTTAGCGATGGGCAGGGACAGGTATATACCGCAGGGCAAGAATTATAGCTGGGGGAAAGGAAATTATGACGCGATTAGGCAAGATTTAGGATGTGTAGGATGGGGAAGGAAACTGCAGGGGATGGGCACAAACGAAATGTGGAGCTTATTCAAGGAGCAGCTAATGCGTGTCCTTGATAAGTATGTACCTGTCAGGCAGGGAGGAAGTTGTCGAGCGAGGGAGCCGTGGTTTACTCAAGAAGTTGAAGCGCTTGTCAAGAGGAAGAGGGCGGCTAATGTTCGGATGAGACGTGAAGGCTTGGTTAGGGCGCTTGAGAGTTACAAGCTAGCCAGGAAGGATCTAAAGGGAGGGTTAAGAAGAGCAAGGAGAGGACACGAGAAGTCATTGGCGGATAGGATCAAAGAAAACCCTAAGGCTTTCTATAGGTATATCAGGAATAAAAGAATGATAAGAGTTAGAACAGGGCCAATCAAGGATAGTAGTGGGAAGTTGTGTGCGGAATCAGAGGAGATAGGGGAAGTGTTAAATGAATATTTTTCGTCAGTATTTACAGTAGAGAAAGTAAATGTTGTCGAGGAGATTACTGAGATACAGCCTACTAGGCTAGATGGGATTGAGATTCACAAGGAGGAGGTGTTAGCAATTTTGGAAAGAGTGAAAATAGATAAGTCCCCTGGGCCAGATGGGATTTATCCTAGGATTCTCTGGGAAGCCAGGGAGGAGATTGCAGAGCCGTTGTTGTTGATCTTTATGTCGTCATTGTCGACAGGAGTAGTGCCGGAAGACTGGAGGATAGCAAATGTTGTCCCCTTGTTCAAGAAGGGGAGTAGAGACAGCCCTGGTAATTATAGACCTGTGAGCCTTACTTCGGTTGTGGGTAAAATGTTGGAAAAGGTTATAAGAGATAGGATTTATAATCATCTTGAAAAGAATAAGTTCATTTGCGATAGTCAGCATGGTTTTGTGAAAGGTAGGTCGTGTCTCACAAACCTTATTGAGTTTTTCGAGAAGGTGACCAAACAGGTGGATGAGGGTAAAGCCGTGGATGTGGTGTATATGGATTTCAGTAAGGCGTTTGATAAGGTTCCCCACGGTAGGCTATTGCAGAAAATACGGAAGTATGGGATTGAAGGTGATTTAGAGCTTTGGATCAGAAATTGGCTAGTTGAAAGAAGACAGAGGGTGGTGGTTGATGGCAAATGTTCATCCTGGAGTTTAGTTACTAGTGGTGTACCGCAAGGTTCTGTTTTGGGGCCACTGCTGTTTGTCATTTTTATAAATGACCTGGATGAGGGTGTAGAAGGGTGGGTTAGTAAATTTGCGGATGACACGAAGGTCGGTGGAGTTGTGGATAGTGTCTAAGGGTGTTGTAGGGTACAGAGGGATAGAGATAGGCTGCAGAGCTGGGCTGAGAGATGGCAAATGGAGTTTAATGCGGAGAAGTGTGAGGTGATTCACTTTGGAAGGAGTAACAGCAATGCAGAGTACTGGGAAGATTCTTGGTAGTGTAGATGAGCAGAGAGATCTTGGTGTCCAGGTACATAAATCCCTGAAAGTTGCTACCCAGGTTAATAGGGCTGTTAAGAAGGCATATGGTGTGTTAGCTTTTATTAGTAGGGGGATCGAGTTTCGGAGCCACGAGGTCATGATGCAGCTGTACAAAACTCTGGTGAGGCCGCACCTTGAGTATTGCGTGCAGTTCTGGTCACCGCATTATAGGAAGGATGTGGAAGCTTTGGAAAGGGTGCAGAGGAGATTTACTAGGATGTTGCCTGGTATGGAAGGAAGGTCTTCCGAGGAAAGGCTGAGGGACTTGGGGTTGTTTTCGTTAGAGAGAAGGAGGAGGAGAGGTGACTTAATAGAGACATACAAGATAATCAGAGGGTTAGATAGGGTGGATAGTGAGAGTCTTTTTCCTCGGATGATGATGGCAAACACGAGGGGACATAGCTTTAAGTTGAGGGGTGAAAGATATAGGACAGATGTCAGAGGTAGTTTCTTTACGCAGAGAGTAGTAGGGGCGTGGAACGCCCTGCCTGCAACAGTAGTAGACTCACCAACTTTAAGGGCATTTAAGTGGTCATTGGATAGACATATGGATGAAAATGGAATAGTGTAGGTCAGATGGTCGGCGCAACATCGAGGGCCGAAGGGCCTGTACTGCGCTGTAATGTTCTAATTCTAATTCTAAAAAAATTCTAATCATACTACAAAGAAGGGTTACAATAAAGCTAAATGTTTGTTTATGATAATAAGTCAGTTGTTTGTTTATAATAGCTGGATTTTAACAATAGTATTCTGGTTAGTAATTTAGTAATCTTACAGATCCAATCAACTGTCAGGTCAGTGGATTAATTTTGCCATGACTTGGCCTTGCCATGTGATGGGTTTTAGACCTACTTAGCTCAAGTTTAACAGCTGACTGGACTGCAATTGTCTTCCCTGCTCCTATTTCATTCCTATATACCTACAACCTCCTTAAAGCCACTGACTCCAATCAGTTCAATGGTGTAAACTGGGAGCAAGCTAGTTGCCTGTCACATACCATGGCTTCAATTAATTTACACATGTATACTGTCCACAGTCAGTAAGCTTGAGCAACCTACTGTGTTTGAGACTACTGCTGATTCATTTTTAGCTGGTACAGTCTGGAACCAGTGGATTTGTATTCTTATTTTGATAACTATGGTTTCTGTAATTGGATGTTAATTATCTACTTTATTTATTCATAGGGTGTTAAGGGAAGGTAGATGAAATCTAATTCTGCAATCGTTCTGTGATACCAATTATGTCCCTGCATGTGGCAAGATGATGTATTTTGTTCATAATGCAAACATATGCTCTGCATTGTGGATAGATGTTCCATAAACATTGGTACTTGGGCCTATAACTTCCTTTGGTATAGCTCTAAAAGATGGTATTTCACCATATATTAGAGGCTTGTCAAGAAAACAGAGATGAACATAAAGGCACAACTGAAGTTAATTCAAGCCAGTATTGGAATTGCTCAAATAACATTGGAAGAAAAGAACAATCCAGCAGTGATGGCAAGGTTTTTTTTCTTAATTTGAGGAGTCAGAGATAAAGGCCCCACCCCAGCCATGATCCCTCTTTACACCATTGCATTTCTTTGGGCCAACAAATCCATGAAGAAACTCTCAGAGAAGGCATTACAGGATCCCAGCATAATTTGCAACCTTTCCACTGCACTCCCACCAAATGGCAGGAGCGTGTTGAATGGCCCACAGGAATTTGGGGCCATTCTCTTTATTGTTCAACCATCTTAACGAACCACATGCAGCTGTTAATCATACAGACACTCCCACTCAGAGAAATTCTTGTTAGTTTAAGGATGTAAAGTTACACCAATATAAATGCATGATTCTTGAAGGGTCAAGTGCCAAGGTAAAGATATTAATGATGAGCTAATTCAGTATTTTCAGAGTATAAATTCAGGGGACTCTGCTGATTGTCTGCACTGAGTGTGAAGAAGGGAGTTTGGGAAGTAAGTGAATTTTAAGGGTTCATCTCTCAAGGTTAGTTTTTGTTTTGTTTACATCTAGTGTTACAACCAAGTGAGAAAGGTGTCTCGGGGTCTTTCTCAGACTTCACCTAGTCTTACTGTAACAAGATTTAATTTTTAAACACACTGTGTTTTGAGCTCCCCTTGGTGAATCCTTGTACACCACTTTCCAATTATAAGGCAAAGAAATGAGCATAAACAGTCTTTCTTAGGTTCAAAGAAGAAAAGTGAAATTTATTAAAACTTAAACTCTAATTCAGTTAACATCTATGGATACATGCCATGTCCCATGCTAGCATGCATACACAATACGCCCATGCAAATAGAGACAGAAAAGAGCAGAAGAAAAATAGAGAGGTTTGAGGCAATCTCTGAAGACGGGTTTTTGTTACTGTGCTTTCGAGCTCACTGCAGGTAGATCTTGCTTTTCATTGGGGCCCAGTATTCTTCTTAAACCTTGTTCACTGTAGGAGACTTTTCTCTCTTGGGGTACATATGTCTTCAATGGTTTACGAAGCTGGTGAGAGAGATGAGAGCAGACAGGAGAGGTTGCGGCAAGCCAGCCACGAGAGGTCTATTTAGTCCAGGAGCAAACAGCTTTCTCTCTTCAAACACTGTTCTCCAATTTAAAATTCCCCCAGTTGGCCAGCAGGTAGCCACATGACGGACTGGTTTGACCAGGTCTCTTCTGTGTATTGGGGCCGGTACTGGTTTCTTAGTTCCAACACTATCTGCTAGTATGAAAAAAAAATGTCTTTCCAACCAGAGGCTTGGCAACCCCTTGTAATAGGCCTTCTTTTCTTCCCAGTGACCATTTTAAAATTTAATGTCCATGTGGCGAAATATATGTGCCTCATTCTTTGCAGATGGGGACCTGTATGACACCCCCACACCCAAGGGAATAAATGCGATTTGAAAAATAATGGCGCATTTCATTAAAAGGTTTGAGGGAAATATATGATACAGAAAGAAAAACCATTGTTGGTTTGTTGAAAAACCAAAGAAAAACCATCTCTTGTTCATTTCCATTCAGTCGTAAATCTTAAAGCTTATTAAAATTGTCTTCTCAGGGTGTCAGTGCTGCTTTAATTTCCCCTTTTAGGCATCCCAATAGCCCCCTTGGTTCTTTGGGGAAGCTTTTCTTCAGTTTGCCCATTGTGTTGACTGCCTAGGTTTTGGTTCCTGTTGAGGTCAATTTTTTTTCAGGAGAGTTAGTAATGGGATCAGGCTGACAGTGGAGCAGTATAAAGGACAAGGCTGTCACTGGAGCAGTATAAAGGACAAGGCTGTCACTGGAGCAGTATAAAGGACAAGGCTGTCAGTGGAGCAGTATAAAGGACAAGGCTGACGGTGGAGCAGTATAAAGAACATCAACGCAAGCTCAAGGAACAGCATCTCATCTACCGATTAGGCACACTACAGCCTGACGGACTGAACATGGAGTTCAATAATTTCAGAGCATGACAGCCCCCCATTTTACTTTCACTTTTAGTTATTTTTTCTTCCTTTTTTTTACATTCTTTTTTACATTTATTACAATCTTTTTTTTGCATTTATTTCATTTCATCTTAGTTTGTTCAGTTTGCTTACCCACTGTTTTTTTCAGGTTTGCACTTGCTGCTGTTCAATATTCAGTATATTAACACCTAATCTGTACTAATGCTTTGTCTTTCAGCAGACCATTAACATATTGTTTGCCTTTGCTCCGTGACCTTTTGGTCAGCTATGTGGCCTGGTCCAATCTAGACCTCCTTTGTTATCTCTTGCCCCACCCCCACCTCACTTGCTTATAACCTGTGACTTTTCTAATATTTGTCAGTTCCGAAGAAGAGTCACTGACCCGAAACATTAACTCTGCTTCTCTTTTCACAGATGCTGCCAGACCTGCTGAGTGGTTCCAGCATTTCTTGTTTTTATTTCAGATTTCCAGCATCCGCAGTACTTTGCTTTTATTATAGTAGTGGGCAGGTTTGCTTTGCTGAGTCATGCAAAGACTTTTGACTTCAGGGGATGGGTGGTTCCCTTTTCCTTTGTCTGTGGGGGAGGATTCTTTGTTAATCTCCCCATTGTTCTCTGGGACATTTCTGCCTGCTGGTATGTGTGCAGACCTGACTGCACTCTCCTGTGGCACTTTGACTAGATGAGGCATCTAGTTCACAGTTTCTGTGCCCCATAGAGGTCTTTCTTTGTCTCTGCAGGTTCCTGTAAATTCTGTTAGCAACTCTGGTGGGGTGCTTCTAGAGTCTGCATTTATGTAGGAGGATGGCATAGTGGTATCACTGGACTAGTAACCCAGAGACCCAGGGTATTTCTCCGGGGACATGGGTTCAAATCCCACCACAGCAGAAGGTGGAATTTGAATTTAATTGATAAATCTGGAATTAAAAAGCTAGTCTAATGAAACCATTGTCGATTGTTGTAAAAACCCATCTGGTTCACTAATGTCCTTTAGGGAAGTAAATCTGCTGTACTTACCTGGTCTGGCCTACATGTGACTCCAGACCCACAGCAATGTGGTTAACTCTTACATGCCCTCTGAAATGGCCTAGCAAGCCACTCAGTTGTATCTAACCGCTACAAAGTCTATAAAAAGGAATGAAACTGGACGGACCTACCCCAAATGGACTGCAGCGGTTCAAGAAGGCAGTTCACCACCACCTTCTCAAGGGTAATTAGGGATGGGCAATAAATGCTGGCCTGGCCAGCGATGCCCACATCGCATGAATGAATTTTTTTTTAAAAATGTGGGGTCTAACTTTTCACATTTTTTGGGGTTGGCTGACCGGATAGTAGGGGTTATCATCCGGGATTCCTCCCAGACTTCCTTTAACCTGCCCTCTTGGTCACTTTTCCCCCTTCTCTTTCTGAAGTTTTGCCAGCCGTGCCCCTTTTGTTCTCGGCGGGGGTCTCTTACAGTTCACCAGCCCTCTGCTGGAGGGTACTCCTAACACTGATCCAGGACTTAGGGGTGCAGGTTTCACTGTAGGTTGGGGTTACCCCTCAACCTGGCACATGTGGCAACTCCTGCAGTACTCCACCACAGCTTTGTGGAGTTTTGGCCAGTCAAACTATTGTCTTAGGCGGGCTTTGGTCTTTTGTATACCGGCATGTACAGCTACTGTAGTCTCGTGGGCCTTTCTTAATATTTCTCCCCGGTACCTCTAACTGGTGAACTACTTGCCCTCAGGTCTGTGAGAAGAACTCCATTTCCTCATCAGTACCTCATTCTTTAAATAGTAGCAATCAGGGCCTCCCTCTGCTTCACTTTCAGACTGGGCAGCCTATGTTAACTCTCACAATACTGGGCCGGCTCACTGAGGCTCAGCTAGGGAAAATCCATTCAATTAATTCCCTGGGTCTCCTAACTTTCCAAAGAAAGTCTCGGACAGACAGACCTCATGATCATCTGCCTGCAGTGCCAATGCAGTCTCCTCTGGGGGAGCTGGTTTGATCATAGCCTGATCCACTACACATTCAGGGAAACTGCAGGGGACCATCTCTTGCCACTGTCCTGTTTCTCTGACCACCTGTGGTCTTTCTTTCACTAATGTGGGGGTGGGGGGTACCACCTTCACCCCCATCAGATCATTACCTAGGAGCGGGTCAACCCCGTCCGCAGGCAAACTAGGGACAATCCCTATGGTTACCGGTCCCGAAACTAGGTCGCACTTCAGGTGCACCCAATGTACAGGTACAGGCATACACTGCCCTCCAATACCATTCACCATCATTTTGGTATTCACTGCACTCTCTGGGGGAAAGGTCAGGCCTTTTCCCAGTAAAAGGGATCTAGTGGCCCATGTGTCCCTGAGAATCACCATGGGCTTGCTTGCCCCATTCAAGGGGTGTGGGGTTACTTTTCCTTCAGACACAAAACCCTGATAATCTTTAGGAATCCTATTAACTTTTCCTGCACAGTCCATAGTAAGCTTCTTGGGTTGCACTCTTACTGCAGATAAAGCCACAGCTTGTTCTGTAGAACATAGAACATAGAACATTACAGCGCAGTACAGGCCCTTCAGCCCTCGATGTTGCGCCGACCTGTGAAACCATCTGACCTACACTATTCCATTTTCATCCATATGTCTATCCAATGACCACTTAAATGCCCTTAAAGTTGGCCAGTCTACTACTGTTGCAGGCAGGGCGTTCCACGCCCCTACTACTCTCTGTGTAAAGAAACTACCTCTGACATCTGTCCTATATCTATCACCCCTCAACTTAAAGCTATGTCCCCTCGTGTTTGCCATCACCATCCGAGGAAAAAGGCTCTCACTATCCACCCTGTCCAGCCCTCTGATTATCTTATATGTCTCTATTAAGTCACCTCTTCTCCTCCTTCTCTCTAACGAAAACAACCTCAAGTCCCTCAGCCTTTCCTCGTAAGACCTTCCCTCCATACCAGGCAACATCCTAGTAAATCTCCTCTGCACCTTTTCCAAAGCTTCCACATCCTTCCTATAATGCGGTGACCAGAACTGCACGCAATACTCCAGGTGCGGCCGCATCAGAGTTCTGTACAGCTGCAGCATGACCTCGTGGCTCCTAAACTCGATCCCCCTACTAATAAAAGCTAACACACCATATGCCTTCTTAACAGCTCTATTAACCTGGGTGGCAACTTTCAGGGATTTATGTACCTGGACACCAAGATCTCTCTGCTCATCTACACTACCAAGAATCTTCCCATTAGCCCAGTATTCTGCAATCCTGTTACTCCTTCCGAAGTGAATCACCTCACACTTTTCCACATTAAACTCCATTTGCCATCTCTCAGCCCAGCTCTGCAGCCTATCTATGTCCCTCTGTAACCTACAACATCCACAACTCCACCGACCTTCGTGTCATCCGCAAATTTACTAACCCACCCTTCTACACCCTCATTTATAAAAATGGCAAACAGCAGTGGCCCCATCAGGGTCCCGTCTTCACTGAGCGGTTGTGCCCTGATTAACCCTACCGGTTTTCCCTTTAGTTTTCAGCAGTCAGTTTTTAAATGCCCTACCTTATTACAATGGAACCACACAGGTCTCCGGCTCTCACTCTTGTTCATAGCACCTTCCTTTTTGGCTGGAGGAAGGCCCCCTGTGTCTCCTGCTTTCCTTTCTGTCCCAGAACTGACTGGGCTTTGATCACCTTCCCACCCTTTGTCCTTTTCATTTTTGTGGGGGTGATCAGGAAAGGTTCTCCCAGGAAACCGACTTATAAATTAAAGCAAACTCATCGGCCAGAATGGCCACTTGCCGGGCTCGCTGAACCCGCTGTTCCTCTACATGGTCTTTATTGAGAGTGAGAGAGAGTTTTTAAATTTCTCTAACAGAATTACTTCTCTGAGAATCTCATAGTTGAGCTGTACTTTAAGAGCCCTCAGTCACTGATCAAAAGCCAGCTGCTTACTTCTTTCAAACTTCAGATAAGTTTGATTAGCTTGTTTTTTGAGGAGTCTAAACTTTTGGCAATAAGCTTCAGGTACTCATTCATATGCCCAGAGGATAGCATTTTTGGTCAGTTCATAATTTGATGAACTCTCATCTGGCAACAAGGAATAAACCTCATGGGCTTTTCCAGTTAGCTTACTTTGTATTAAAAAAAGACCAGGTCTCAGCTGACCCTTTTAGCTGCCTGCCAGTTTCTCAAATACACAAGAGATGCTTCCACATCTTCCTCATTGAATTTTGTGATTAGTTGTGCGAGTTTTAGCAATTTTATACCCAGTCCTGAATTATGCTCCTCCATATTGGCCTGCATTCACTGGGGTTACTCTGTTGCTCCCTAGTTAACTCAAGCCACTTCAGCACTCTTTCTTCAGATTCTTTCTGGAATAGTCTATCTCTCTCTCTCTTTCCTCTAATTCAAGTTTCCTTTGTTCCAATTGTAACTTTGCTAGCAGTACCCTCTCTGGGTCTGCTTCTAACCCTGCTTCTGCTTCTTCAGATTTGAGGGAAAGTGGTTGGCCACTAGCCTTAGGAGTTCAGACTTCCTAGCCTTGCCATGTACAGTGATCCCACACTGCTCAGCCATTTTCCTCAACTCCTCCATAGACAGTGATTTTAACTTATCCCAAGTTACTTTACCCTGGTTTGGAGAGCTACTAGTTTCAGTTGTAAACATGGCGAAATATATGTACCTCATTCTTGGCAGGTGGGGGCCTGCATGACACTAGCAATTAATTGAAATTCCTGTTTCAGTTAAAAGGTAAGTTAGGTTACTTGCCATTTTAAACAGGGGTATACTAATACTCTGGGAATAACTGTAGCTAGTTAATTAGGTAGCAAGCTTCAACTGGTTTCTGAGCTGTAGCAGAGCTCTAGCAGAGCTGACACAGCATTGTTTTCAGAATATAAATTCAGGGGACTCTCTGTTGCTTCTCTGCATTGAGTGCTGCTGGAGGGCACAGTGTTAAGGGAGTTTGGTAATTGAGGGAGTTCGGTAAGGAGGGGAACTATAAATTAAGAAGAGAATACAATTGAGTGTAAAATGGGAGTTGGCACGTGAGGGAGGGGCTCCTTTCTTTCTTCTACCTTTTTTTCAGCCTCTTGTAGGTGCCTCTCTCTTCGCTACAGGGGAAGAAGTTGATTGGTGAGTAACTGGTAAGTTATTTTACTTCTCATTGTAAGAAAAGGTTTTTAAAGTTACCTTCTGGCAGGTCAGCTCAGCCAAGTGGAATGTACGTCCTGCAGAATATGGGGAGTCATGGATGCACAATGTGTCCTAGACGAACACATCTACAGGAAGTGCCACCAGCTGCAGAAGGTTTCGGAATTCGAGCGGCATCTGGAGTCACTGTTGTGCATCCACAAGGCAGAGGACTACATGGATACCATATCTGGGAAGGTGGTCACACCGCAGGTTAGAAGCATGCGGGCAGAGAGGGAATGGGTGTCCGCCAGGCAGTCTAACAGAACCAGGCAAGTAGTGCAGGAGTCCGCTGAGTCTATCTTGCTTGCTAATTGGTTTTCCATTTTGGATACTGGTGAGAGCAATGGTTCCTCGGGGGAGTGCAGCCAAAGCAAAGTCCGTGGCACCACGGGTGACTCAGCTGCACAGGAGGGAAGGAAGAAGAGTGGAACAGCAATAGTGATAGGGGATTTGATAGCCAGGGGATCAGACAGGCATTTCTGCGGCAGTAAACATGACTCCAGGTTGGTGTGTTGCCTCCCTGGTGCCAGGGTCAAAGATGTCACGGAGCAGCTACAGGACATCCTTACGGGAGAGGGTGAACAGCCAGAGGTCGTGGTCCACAATGGTACCAATGACATAGGTAGGAAGAAGGATGAGGACCTGAAAGCAGATTTTAGGGAGTTAGGAAGGAAATTAAAAAGCAGGACCTGCAAAGCAGGTATCTCAGGATTATTCCCAGTGTCACATGCTAGTGAGCATTGGAATAAGAGAATTGATCGATTGAACACATGGCTGGAGAATTGTGTAGGAGGGAGGGCATTAGATTTCTGAGGCATTGGGACCTGTTCTGGAGCAGGTGGGACCTGTACCAAATCGACGGGCTACACCTTAACAGGACCAGAACTAATATCCTCGCAGGGAGATTTGCTAGTGCTGTTGGGAAGGGTTTAAACTAGCTTGTGAGAGGGGTGGGAACCTGAGGTGTCTATCAAATTGGAAGGAAGTAATGCTGGTAACAAGAGGTAGTAAAGTAGCAAGTGACATTAGAAGGTAGGTGAAACAAAGGCGAGCATCAACTAAGCTTAGAATGCAGAATGTCAAGAAGACAAGGTTAAGGGCACTCTACCTGAATGCATGCAGCATTTGCAACAAGGCAGATGATTTAAAGCCCCAAATAGAAGTAAATGGGTATGATCTAATTCCCATAACGGAAACATGGCTGCAGGGTGACCAAGACTGGGAACTGAATATTCAAGGATTTTCGACGTTTAGGAAGGACAGGTAAAAAGGAAAAGGAGGTGGTGTTGCGCTGATAATAAGGGATGAGATCAGTATATTAGTAAGGGAGGATCTCAGATCGGAAGAACAAAATGTGGAATCCGGTTGGCTGGAGCTAAGAAACAGCAAGGGCAGCCACCATTGATAGGAGTTGTTTATAGGCCACCAAACAGTAGTGGTGGTGTGGGACGAGAAAATAATCAAAAAAGCTAATGGAATGCTAGCCTTTATATCTAGAGGATTGGAGTATAAAGACACAGAGGTTATGCTGCAGCTGTACAAAACCCTGGTTAGTCCCCACTAGGAGTACTGTGAGCAGTTCTGGGCACCACACCTTAGGAAGGATATATTGGCCTTGGAGGGAGTGCAATGTAGGTTTACAAGAATGATACCTGGACTACCGGGGTTAAGTTATGAGGAGCGATTACACAAATTAGGCCTGTTTTTGCTAGAATTTAGAAGGTTAAGGGGTAATCTGATCAAAGTCTTCAAGATAGTAACAGGAAAATTTAGGCGAGATAAAGATAAACTATTTCCACTGGTTGGAGATTCTAAAACTAGGGGGCATAGTCTAAAAATTAGGACCAGACCGTTCAGGAGAGATGTTAGGAAGCACTTCTTCACGCAAAGGGTGGTAGAGGTTTGGAACTCTCTCCCACAAACAGTAATTGAAGCTAGAACAGTTGTTAATTTTAAATCTGAGATAGATAGATTTTTGTTAAGCAAAGATATTAAGGGATATGGGCCAAAGGCAGGTATATGGAGTTAGGCCACGGATCTGCCATGATCTAATTGAATGGCGGGACAGGCTCGAGGGGCTGAATGGCCTACTTCTGTTCCTATCTTCCCACGTTCCTATGGTATTAATCAGGAAGTTAGGGAAGCGTGTGGCATGGCAATACAGTAATCATGGGTGACCTCAATCTGCATATGGACTGGGTAAACCTAATGAGCACTAATACTGTGGAGAACGAGTTGTTGGAATGTGTTAAAGATGGTTTTCTAGAGCAGTATGTTGAGGAACTGACAAGAGCACTGGCTATTTTAGATCTAGTATTATGTAATGAGAAAGGACTAATTAATAATCTTGTTGGAAAAGAACCTTTAGGGATGAGTGACCATAATAAAAGCAAAATACAGTGGATGCTGGAAATCTGAAATAAAAACAAGAAATGCTGGAACCACTCAGCAGGTCTGGCAGCATCTGTGGAAAGAGAAGCAGAGTTAACGTTTCGGGTCAGTGACCCTTCTTCGGAACTGACCCGAAGAAGGGTCACTGACCCGAAACGTTAACTCTGCTTCTCTTTCCACAGGTGCTGCCAGACCTGCTGAGTGGTTCCAGCATTTCTTGTTTTTATTACAAAATATGATAGAATTTTACATTATGTTTAAAAGTGAGGTAGTTTAATCTGAAGCCAAGGTGTTAAATTTGAACAAAGGAAATTATGAAGGTATGAGGGACAAATTGGCTGAGGTGGATTGGGAAAATGCATTAAAAGGTATGACAGTAAATGGGCAATGGATAGTCTTTAAAGAAGTATTACATAGTTTACAGCAACTATACATTCCTTCAGGGCACAAAAACCTCAAAAGTAAAGGCAGTCAACCATGGATGAACCAAGTAAAGAGACAAAAGATGTGTCCAGAGGAGGTGTAATTGGCAGAATAATAAACAGCTGCTGTCCAAAGCCAAACAAGAGAAAACAAGATAAGACCAAAACATGCAAAGAAAAGGAAGCCAAATGGGGAACAGAAATTACGATCTGAAATTGTTGAACTCAATTTTGAACTCAATGTTGAACTCCAAGAGGCCTACCGGCTTCTCCCCCCAAATGCTTTAATTTAAATGCTGCCATCAAGGACAACTCCAAGTTGAGGTACCCACACAGACCCTGACCTGCCTCAGCAGCACCCACCTCTCCTGGTGTGCAGAGGCGAGGAAAATTGCGCTCTTGGGTGCTCTGCCGGCAAGTGCTGGCTCAGGACACCCATTTGGTTCTGATGTCGGGGCTCTGAAGCCCACAGTAAAATCCAGCCCTTAGGTCAGCTTGCTCCTTCTAATCACATAAGTTCTAATACCGTGCAATTACTACAAACCAATCAAATCATGCATGCAAAATGAATGAGCGGACATTAACTGTCACTGAAGAGACAATTATTTTAATAATACTTGTGAATCTCCAGGAAAGTTGTTTTTGTTGAATCACTGCTATAACTATGTAAAAGGAGAAAAATAAGAAATGCAGCTAATGAGAAAGAGGACATTGGCAAGTTCAACGGTCATAACATCAGTGACATCGGTGGCAGATAGAAGAAATTTTGTGATTTAAAATTTTGATTCTGAGACGCATTCTGAAATAGCCAACCTTAAAACTTCATCTAATTATCGAGCTTTCACAGATAAAGTTGGTTGTACTTTCCAAAATGACATTGCCTGCATTTATATTAAGAAGTGTCACTCAGTCATGAACATGTGGTGTCAGTTGGTTGATTTGTATATGGTAGCAGTACATGTGGTTTTCTATTTAATATAACCCTATTACCTATCCAATTGAAACTTGTTAGCTTGTCGGTATGGGAGTGAGTGTACAAGCATTTAGGTTTGTCTGTCTGAAATAAATCTATTTATATCTGACAAACATCTATTAGGTTGATAGTCTGCCTAATGAAGTTGAAATGCTTTCTTGCCCATCAAGTTGTGTCCATCGATAAAGCAGAGGGCATCAAGCAAGAAAGACATTTTTATAAATGTTGTCTCTAAAGCTCTAGGACCAGTTGCATATGTACCTTTCCAGTCTCCAAAACTATCACCAAATATGTATTGACCCATAGTCTTCTGTCAAAATAACAGCAAGGTTAATGGCACTCATCGTTATTTATGTGTAAATGCTACAACACTTGAGGCAAGGCAGATTTGAGATTAATCACAGAAATCCAAAAGTTGTGCCCGAGCTGGGCTGCCCTGCCATTAGTTTTGGAAAAGCATCTTGCAGTCAGTCTTACCATCGAAATGCATTGAATGACATGAAGTTACTGTACCTGTGCAGTAGATACAAACTAATCTCACCACAGAAAGTTAAATTCTGTCCATTTCAGTCTAAACACCCTTTTAATAATGCGGTAAGTGTCTATTCAACTTCCCGCGGGCGCAACTTCAAAGCGCCCGCGGGAGATGGCTCGGAGAGCATCTGCAGCGCACTGTCGGCAATGCTGCATGCCTTTATTTAAACCACTGCAAAAAAAAACCCTTAGCAAATGTAATCACCTCTAAGTCTGCCAAATGATGCTTCACCTCCCGAAGGACGTGGATGAGCTTTCCGGACGTCGATGGTGGGCACTGAGGAAATGGCTTATTACCTGCACCAGATTCCACCCCCCCCTCCCCCCCCTTTACCCCCCTTCCACCCCCCCCCACCCCCGTCCCCTTCCCTGCTCCACCCTCTCAGCTCACCCCCTCACAACCCCGTCCCAGCCCGCCCCCCCCCTCGCACCATCTTCACCCCGCACCCCCTTCCCCTGCACCCCCCCCCCACCCCCTCCCTCTACCCCTCCCCCTTGCATCCCCTCCTCCCACCGGCACCATCCTACACCTGTGTAGGGGCCCCAACAACCCCACTGCCTTGTGGGCGTCTCGGGAGAGACCAAGGCTAAGGGAGTAAACCCTAACAGAAAATCCGGAGCGGAACCCCGTAGGCGGTCATGTGTCACCTTTGGCATGTTTCCGGCAGTTCCTGCAGCCATACTGGTGCCAAACGTCGTGTCCTGCACTCCTTTGGACCCCACCAGAAAGGCCGAGAGGGGGGTTTTGACGACTGGGCAACTCTCAACCTCCATAAATTTGCCCAGGCATGCGCCATGGAGAGGTCACTCCATAGTTGCCTCACAGCGACTGAAACAACACGGAAGGCAGCAGTTACGGGTTATAAGTCCAGATAAATTGACGTAGAAACTGGGCGCCACGGGTTGCCTTTGTCGGTGGGAGAGGTCATTGCACCTCACTGGACAGCTACCGCCCGCCTCAAACCGGGCAGCCCCCGGTCAATAAGGTTCTGTCCCGCCACAGTCTGCCTGCTTCAATGGGTGCTTGGAGCTCAGGGTCATTGCCCGAAAGGTGGACTGATACACCGCACCAAACAACATGAAAAAAGGAAAGAAGGTACCAGCCCTTCGCTTTGCAAGCTGGAACGTCAGAACTATGTGTCCTGGCCTGTCGGAAGACCTTACACAAATCAACGATTCTCGGAAGACCGCCATCATTAACAACGAGCTCAGTAGACTCAATGTGGACATTGCAGCACTTCAGGAGACTCGCCTCCCCGCGAGTGGCTCTCTAGCAGAGCAAGACTACACCTTCTTCTGGCAGGGCAGGGATCCTGAAGAACCAAGACAGCATGGAGTGGGCTTCGTCATCAGAAACTCCTTGCTCAGCATGATAGAGCCTCCCTCAAATGGCTCGGAACGCATACTGTCCATCCGACTGCTCACCACCTCTGGTCCAGTACACCTACTCAGCATCTATGCTCCAACACTCTGTTCCGCACCTGAAGCTAAAGACCAGTTCTATGAACAACTCCATAACATCATTAGCAGCATCCCCAACACCGAACACCTATTCCTGCTGGGGGACTTTAATGCCAGGGTTGGGGCCGACCATGACTCATGGCCCTCCTGCCTTGGGCGCTATGGCGTTGGAAGGATGAATGAGAACGGGCAGAGACTGCTTGAGTTGTGTACCTATCATAACCTCTGCATCACCAACTCGTTCTTTCACACTAAACCCTGTCACCAGGTTTCATGGAGGCACCCAAGATCACGTCGTTGGCACCAGCTAGACCTCATTGTCACAAGGCGAGCCGCCTTAAACAGTGTTCAAATCACACGCAGCTTCCACAGTGCGGACTGCGACACCGACCACTCCCTGGTGTGCAGCAAGGTTAGACTCAGACCAAAGAAGTTGCATCATTCCAAGCAGAAGGGCCACCCGCGCATCAACACGAGCAGAATTTCTCACCCACAGCTGTTCAAAAATTTCTAAATTCACTTGTAACAGCCCTTCAAAACACTCCCACAGGGGATGCTGAGACCAAGTGGGCCCACATCAGAGACGCCATCTATGAGTCAGCTTTGACCACCTACGGCAAAAGTGCGAAGAGAAATGCAGACTGGTTTCAATCTCATAATGAAGAGCTGGAACCTGTCATAGCCGCTAAGCGCATTGCACTTTTGAACTACAAGAAAGCCCCCAGCGATTTAACATCCGCAGCACTTAAAGCAGCCAGAAGTACTGCACAATGAACAGCTAGGCGTTGCGCAAACGACTACTGGCAACACCTATGCAGTCATATTCAGCTGGCCTCAGACACCGGAAACATCAGAGGAATGTATGATGGCATGAAGAGAGCTCTTGGGCCAACCATCAAGAAGATCACCCCCCTCAAATCTAAATCGGGGGACATAATCACTGACCAACGCAAACAGATGGACCGCTGGGTTGAGCACTACCTAGAACTGTACTCCAGGGAGAATGCTGTCACTGAGACTGCCCTCAATGCAGCCCAGCCTCTACCAGTCATGGATGAGCTGGACATACAGCCAACCAAATCGGAACTCAGTGATGCCATTGATTCCCTAGCCAGTGGAAAAGCCCCTGGGAAGGACAGCATTACCCCTGAAATAATCAAGAGTGCCAAGCCTGCTATACTCTCAGCACTACATGAACTGCTATGCCTGTGCTGGGACGAGGGAGCAGTACCCCAGGACATGCGCGATGCCAACATCATCACCCTCTATAAAAACAAAGGTGACCGCGGTGACTGCAACAACTACCGTGGAATCTCCCTGCTCAGCATAGTGGGGAAAGTCTTTGCTCGAGTCGCTCTGAACAGGCTCCAGAAGCTGGCTGAGCGCGTCTACCCTGAGGCACAGTGTGGCTTTCGTGCAGAGAGATCGACTATTGACATGCTGTTCTCCCTTCGTCAGATACAGGAGAAATGCCGTGAACAACAGATGCCCCTCTACATTGCTTTCATTGATCTCACCAAAGCCTTTGACCTCGTCAGCAGACGTGGTCTCTTCAGACTACTAGAAAAGATCGGATGTCCACCAAAGCTACTAAGTATCATCACCTCATTCCATGACAATATGAAAGGCACAATTCAACATGGTGGCTCCTCATCAGAGCCCTTTCCTATCCTGAGTGGTGTGAAACAGGGCTGTGTTCTCGCACCCACACGTTTTGGGATTTTCTTCTCCCTGCTGCTTTCACATGCGTTCAAATCCTCTGAAGAAGGAATTTTCCTCCACACAAGATCAGGGGGCAGGTTGTTCAACCTTGCCCGTCTAAGAGCGAAGTCCAAAGTACGGAAAGTCCTCATCAGAGAACTCCTCTTTGCTGACGATGCTGCTTTAACATCTCACACTGAAGAATGCCTGCAGAGTCTCATCGACAGGTTTGCGTCTGCCTGCAATGAATTTGGCCTAACCATCAGCCTCAAGAAAACGAACATCATGGGGCAGGATGTCAGAAATGCTCCATCCATCAATATTGGCGACCACGCTCTGGAAGTGGTTCAAGAGTTCACCTACCTAGGCTCAACTATCACCAGTAACCTGTCTCTAGATGCAGAAATCAACAAGCGCATGGGTAAGGCTTCCACTGCTATGTCCAGACTGGCCAAGAGAGTGTGGGAAAATGGCGCACTGACACGGAACACAAAAGTCCGACTGTATCAGGCCTGTGTCCTCAGTACCTTGCTCTACGGCAGCGAGGCCTGGACAACGTATGCCAGCCAAGAGCGACGTCTCAATTCATTCCATCTTCGCTGCCTTCGGAGAATACTTGGCATCAGGTGGCAGGACTATATCTCCAACACAGAAGTCCTTGAAGCGGCCAACACCCCCAGCTTATACACACTACTGAGTCAGCGGCGCTTGAGATGGCTTGGCCATGTGAGCCGCATGGAAGATGGCAGGATCCCCAAAGACACATTGTACAGCGAGCTCGCCACTGGTATCAGACCCACCGGCCGTCCATGTCTCCGTTATAAAGACGTCTGCAAACGCGACATGAAATCGTGTGACATTGATCACAAGTCGTGGGAGTCAGTTGCCAGCATTCGCCAGAGCTGGCGGGCAGCCATAAAGACAGGGCTAAATTGTGGCGAGTCGAAGAGACTTAGTAGTTGGCAGGAAAAAAGACAGAGGCGCAAGGGGAGAGCCAACTGTGCAACAGCCCCAACAAACAAATTTCTCTGCAGCACCTGTGGAAGAGCCTGTCACTCCAGAATTGGCCTTTATAGCCACTCCAGGCGCTGCTTCACAAACCACTGACCACCTCCAGGCGCGTATCCATTGTCTCTCGAGATAAGGAGGCCCAAAAGAAGAAGTGTCTATTACTACCGGGCAACCTCTCTGTTATTGAAAATTAACTACTGCAAATGTGGTGCCAGTCCTTCTATTTTCTATTCTCTCTCTCTTAATCCACCAATCTTTTTTCCCTCTCTTTATTTCAAGTTCTGTACATGATTTTTAACTTACACTTCCTTCTCCATCTTTGCACTGTTAATTTCACAATTCTTCAATCTGACTGGTTAAGGAGATACACAGTTGTTTACTGGTCTTGGATGTCCTGCTTCCCTTGTTGCGATGTTATAAACTTGCACTTTCAGCGACTTGTAGTTGCTGAACAGGCAAGGGAAAGTCTAACGAATGCCAGAAGATGGCCTGTGACAGTAAACAAGGCTTAGGCAAAGAGCTGAACTCCAGAGGTGAAGGGAGAGTGACCACCCTTGACATAAGGGCAGCATTTAACGAGTGTATCATCCAGGGGGCCTAGTAAAATTGAAGTCAGGATCAGGAGAAAAGTCTCCACTGGTTGGAGTCATATCGAGCACAAAGGAAGATGGTTGTGGTTGTTGGAGGCTAATCAGCTCAGCCCCAGGGTAGTGTTCTAGGTCCAAGTATCTTCAGCTGCTTTGTCAATGACCTTCCCTCCATCATAAGGTCAGAAGTGGGGATGTTTGCTGATGATTGCACTGTCCTGTTCCATTCACAACTCCTCAGATAGTGAAGCAGTCTGTGCCTGCTTGCAGCAAGACCTGGACAACATTCAGGCTTGGGCTGATAAGTGGCAAGTAACATTCATGCCACACAAGTGCCAGGCAATGACATCTCCAACAAGAGAGAGTTTAAACCCCTCCCCTTGATATTTAATGGCATTACCATCATCAAGTTCTCTTCCATCGATGTGCTGTTGGCCAGAAATTAACTGGACCAGCCACATAAATAATATGGCTACAACAGCAGGTCACAAGCTGCAAATTCTGTGGCGAAAGCCTTGGCACCTAACTCTCTAAAGCCTTTCCACTATCTACAAGGCACAAGTCAGGAGTGTGATGCAATACTCTCCACTTGCCTGGACAAGTGCAGCTCCAACAACATTCAAGAAGCTCAACACCATCCAGGACAAAGCAGCCTGCTTGATTGGCACCCCATCCACCACCTGAAACATTCATTCCCTTCACCACTAGTGCATCGTGGCTGCAGTGAGTACCATCTACAAGATGCACTTCAGCAACTCACCAAGGCTTCTTTGACAGTGCCTGCCAAACATGCAACCTCTACCACCTAAAAGGACAAGGGTAGCAGTTTCATGGGAACATGATCACCTCCAAGTCACACACCATCCTGACTTGGAAATGTATTGCCGTTCCTTCATTGTCACTGTGTCAAAATTCTGGAACTCCCTCTCTAACAACACTGTGGGAATACCTTCACCACACAGTCTGTAGTAGTTCAAGAAGGCAGCTCACCATCACTTTTTCAAGGATGAGCAATAAATGCTGGCCTTGACACCAACATTCACATCCATGCTTATGGACTGAATGGAGGTGATCAACAAATCCATGAGAAGGGGAAGGGCTGTTGGGGTGATTGAAGAATGGAGGGAATGGTCCCTTCAGAATGCTGAAAGCGACCTGAGTTTCAGGACATTTGCCAATTTAATTCTCTGCCCCACTCTAACTCTAACCTCCCTGTCCTTCACCTCCTATACTGTTCTAATGAGGCTCAACGGAAGCTCAAGGAATAGCATCTCATTATTCAATTAGACACGTCACAGCCTTCCAGACTCAACATTGAGTCTAACAATTTCAGGTCATACCACTGTTCCATTTTTCAGACAGCACTTTTTGGTCATGATTTCTCTATTGTCACCATCTGTTTCTTTCCTTGTCCCAGTCCCACCCCCTTTTTCCTTGTACCATCATTCCTGTTAATCACTGCTGTCTTCCACCCTATCACAGAACTTTCCTTTTGTGCTTTTCTCCAACTACCCCACGCCACCCCACCATACTCCCATCCTCTCACTGCCTTGGTACTTGCTTAAAACTAATTACATCTCTAATATTTTCCAGTTCTGATGAAAGGTCATTGACCAGAAACATTAAGCAGGATTTTCCCGTGGGCTTTAGGACCACAATGTCGAGACCAAATGGGGGTCCCAAGCCTGCACTTGTTGGCAGCCAGACTGGCTGAGCTATCTTCCCTCAGCAGCCACCTAATTGGCAGTGTCCCAGCTCACCACCTAATTAAGGATGGTGGACGGGCTCCCAATGCTGCAGGCCCAATCAGAAGGCCAGCAGCTTTGGAGCCTCGGCAGCTGAACCGGGGCAAATGGGCATTGCTGAGGCAATCAGGGACCATGAGGATGCATCAACATGGAAACGTCCTCGGAGCCATTCAGTTAAGTAAAAAATTCAGAGGGGTGAATGTGGAGGCCCCTAAGAGTGGAGGGGAACCCCCCCCCCTACCGTGGGTGGATCATTTGGGTGGTGGGTGCAGCCTTTCTTGTCCATGCAACAGGGCATGGAGCCTCTGGCTCGGTGACCCACCTCCGGCCAGCAGCAGAGAAGCTGTCTCCATGGAGCTGGCAGCTTCCCAGGAGCCACTCCCTGGCTGCAAAATGCCTGAAAGGCAACAAAATTACTTCTAATTGGAACTATAACTATGTAAATTGGCTGCCCATCTCCATGGAGTTGGCAGCCAATTCACTTCTCAGTCTGTCTCGGGAAAGATCCCTGATGGTGGAATGCGTCGGGATGCCATCCTGGCATGGCTCCCCACTATTTTCCCAGCCCCCCTGCCGCCAAACTCGCCACTCTGGTGCCAGAAAAATTCAGTCTATTAACTCTCTTTTTCTCTCTACAAAGTTGGAGACTGAGTGAGACCAGCGGTGTTCAAAAAAGTGCAGCGGCAGCGGGAAAGAAGGAGACTGAGTGACACCGGCGGTGTTTAAAAAGAGCAGTGACAGCGAGAAAGAACGAGACTGAGTGAGACAAGCGGTGTTTAAAAAGTGCGGCGGGAGTGAGAAAGAACGAGACTGAGTGAGACCAGTGGTGTTTAAAAAGAGCAGCAACAGTGGGAAAGAAGGAGACTGAGTGAGACCAGTGGTGTTTATAAAGAGCAGCGACAGCGGGGAAAAAGGAGACTGAGTGAGACCAGCGGTGTTTAAAAAGAGCAGCGATAGCGCTATATGACTTACCCTTAGGTTAATTAGTTACTCCCTGGATTAAAAAATACTAATTATACTAGCGGCCTTGTTCTACCCACTTCAATCTAAAATTCTTTTTTAAAAAAACACTTTAGTAGTACTCACCTTATCTCCAGAGGTTTTATTTTCAACAAAAAAAACTTACCCCTTATTTTTTAAGATATTGTAACAGCTGCTACTCACCAACCAATCACCTTGCAGCTCTCCTGTGATGTCACTGTTCGCCTCCCCTTTGAAAATAAAACCTCTGGAGATAAGGTGAGTACTACTAAAGTGTTGTTTTTTAAAGAATTTTAGATTGAAGTGGGTAGAACAAGACCGCTAGTATAATTAGTATTTTTTAATCCAGGGAGTAACTAATTAACCGAAGGGTAAGTCATGGCAGGAGAGTTCAGCCCCTTGATATGCTCCTCCTGCACTATGTGGGAAATCAGGGACACTGGAAGTGTCCCTGATGACCATGTGTACAGGAAGTGTATCCACCTGCAGCTACTGACTACCCGCATTATGGAGCTGGAGCTGGAGCTGTGGGTGGATTCACCGTGGAGCATCCGCGATGCTGAGGACGTCGTGGATAGCACGTTTAGTGAGGTGGTCACACCACAGGTGATGGCTGCACAGGCAGAAAAGAGATGGGTGACCACCAGACGGAGTAGTAGGCGCAGGCAGGAGTCCCCTGTGGCCATCCCCCTCTCAAACAGATATACCGCTTTGGATACTGTTGGGGGGGGATGACCTCCCAGGGGAAAGCAGCAACAGCCAAGTTCGTGGCACCATGGAGGGCTCTGCTGCACAGCATGGGGGGAAAAGGGTTGGAAGAGCTATAGTGATCGGGGATTCTATCATAAGGGGTGCAGATAGGCGTTTCTGTGGCCGCAAACAAGACTCCAGGGTGGTATAAAAGCAAAATACTGCGGATGCTGGAAATCTGAAATAAAAACAAGAAATGCTGGAAATACTCAGCAGGTCTGGCAGCATCAGTGGAAAGAGAAGCAGAGTTAACGTTTCGGGTCAGTTCCGAAGAAGGGTCACTGACTCAAAACGTTAACTCTGCTTCTCTTTCCACAGATGCTGCCAGACCTGCTGAGTGGTTCCAGCATTTCTTGTTTTACTCCAGGATGGTATGTTGCCTACCTGGTGCTAGGGTCAAGGATGTCTCGGAGTGGCTGCAGGACATTCTGAAAGGGGAGGGTGAGCAGCCAGAGGTCGTGGTCCATATTGGTATTAATGACATACGCAGGAAAAGAGATGAGGTCCTGCAAAGTGAATATAGGGAGTTAGGCAGAAGGTTAAAAAGCAGGAGCTCTAGGGTTGTAATCTCAGGATTACTCCCTCTGCCACGTGCTAGTGAGGGTAGGAATAGGAGGATTAGGCAAATGAATGCGTAGCTGAAGAGCTGGTGTAGGCGGGAGGGCTTCAGCTACTTGGATCATTGGGATCTCTTCTGGTGCAGAGGTGACCTGTATAAGAAGGACAGGTTGCATCTAAACTGGAGAGGGACCAATATCCTTGCAGGGAGGTTTGCTAGCACTATTCGGGAGGGTTTAAATTAGTCTTGCAGGGGGGTGGGACCCAAAGTAGTAGTCTCTCAGATGAGATAGTTGAGGCAAATGTAGAGGTTAAAGCAAGCAAGTCCAGTCGGCAGGTCGGGCAGGGGCAGGACAGGGAGCGTGGAAGGTCTGGTAGGCTAAACTGCATTTACTTTAATGCAAGAAGCCTTACAGGTAAGGCAGATGAACTCAGAGCATGGATCGGTACATGGGATTGTGATATTATTGCTATTATGGAAACGTGGTTGAGGGATGGGCAGGACTGGCAGCTCAATGTTCCGGGGTACCAATCCTTCCGGCGTGACAGAGGTGGAGGTAAGAGAGGAGGGAAGGTTGCACTATTGATTAGGGAGGACATCACGGCAGTACTTAGAGAGGATATCCCAGGGGGAATGCCCAGCGAAGCCATATGGGTAGAACTCAGAAATAAGAAAGGGGTGATCACTTTGATGGGATTATACTATAGGTCCCCCAATAGTCAGAAGGAAGTGGAGGGGCATATATGTAGGGAAATCACAGGTAGGTGTAGGAATTATAGGGTTGTAATAGTGGGGTGATTTTAACTTCCCTAATATTGACTGGGACTGCTTTAGTGCTAAGGGATCAGATGGGGAAGAATTTGTTAAGTGTGTCCAGGATAGTTTTCTGAAGCAGTATGTGGATAGCCCTACTAGAGAAGGGGCTACACTCGACCTCCTCTTAGGAAATGAGGATGGGCAGGTGGTTGATGTGTCAGTGGGGGAGCACGTTGGGACCAGTGACCATAACTCTATTAGCTTCAAGATAGTTATGGAAAAGGATAGGACTGGTCCTCAGGTTGAAGTCCTAAATTGGGGGAAGGCTAATTTCGATGGCATCAGACAGGAACTCTCAAAAGTTGAATGCGAGAGGCTGTTTACAGGTAAAGGGACGTCTGGCAAGTGGGAAGCTTTTAAAAGTGAGATAGGAAGAGTTCAGGGCTGGCATGTCCCTGTTAGATGGAAGGGCAAGGCTGGCAAGTTTAGGGAACCTCGGTTGACGAGGGATATTGAGGGTCTGGTCAGGACAAAGATGGAGGCATATGTCAGGTATAGGCAGCTGGGATCGAGTGAGTCCCTCGAGGAGTATAGGGGATGTAGGACTATACTTAAGAAGGAAATTAGGAGGGCAAAAAGGGGCCATGAGATTTCCCTGGCAGATAAGATAAAGGAGAATCCTAAAAGATTCTGTAAGTATATTAAGAGTAAAAGGGTAGCTAGGGAGAGAGTAGGTCCCCTTAAGGATCAGTGTGGCAATCTATGTGTGGAGCCACGGGAAATGGGCGAGGTCTTAAATGAATATTTCTCGTCCATATTTACCGTGGAGAAGGTCATGGAAGCTTGTGAGTTCAAGGGAGGGAACACCGATATCCTGGAGCATATCAACATTACAAAGGAGGAGGCGTTGGAGGTTTTGAAGCGCATTAAGGTGGATAAATCCCCAGGGCCTGACCAGGTGTATCCTAGGATGCTGTGGGAAGCAAGGGAGGAGATTGCTGGGGCCCTGGCAGAGATTTTTGTATCATCATTAGCCACGGTTAAGCTACCGGAAGACTGGAGGATAGCTAATGTTGTGCCTTTATTTAAGAAGCGCAGCAGGGATAAGCCAGGGAACTACAGGCCGGTGAGCCTTACATCAGTGGTGGGAAAGTTATTGGAAGGGATTCTGAGAGACAGGATTTATATGCATCTGGAAAGGCATGGTCTGATTAGGGATAGTCAACATGGCTTTGTACGTGGGAAATCATGTCTCACAAATTTGATTGAGTTTTTCGAGGAGGTGACCAAGAGGATTGACGAGGGCAGGGCGATGGACGTTGTCTACATGGACTTTAGCAAGGCCTTTGACAAGGTCCCGCATGGTAGGCTGGTCCAGAAGGTTCAAACACATGGGATCCAGGGTGAGCTAGCAAACTGGATACAAAATTGGCTTGGTGATAGGAGGCAGAGGGTGGTAGTGGAGGGTTGTTTTTCAGATTAGAGGCCGGTGACCAGTGGTGTGCCACAGGGATCGGTGCTGGGCCCTCTATTGTTTGTCATATATATTAATGACTTGGATGTGAATGTAAGGGGCATGATTAGTAAGTTTGCAGATGACACCAAAATTGGTGGTATAGTGGACAGTGAAGAAGGTTGTCTCAGGTTACAACAGGATATAGATCAACTGGGAAAGTAGGCAAGGGATTGGCAAATGGAATTTAACGCAGACAAGTGTAAAATGATGCATTTCGGGAAGTTAAACCAGGGCAGGACATATACAGTGAATGACAGGGCCCTGGGGAGTGTTGTTGAGCAGAGAGACCTTGGGGTGCAAATACATAGTTCCCTGAAAGTGGCAACACAGGTAGACAGGGTGGTGAAGAAGGCTCATGGCATGCTTGCCTTCATTGGCCGAGGCATTGAGTACAAGAGTTGGGATGTCATGTTACAGTTGTACATGACGTTGGTTAGGCCGCATTTGGGGTACTGTGTGCAGTTCTGGCCGCCGCACTACAGGAAAGATGTGATTAAGCTCGAGAGGGTGCAGAAAAGATTCACAAGGATGTTGCCTGGTTTGGAGGGCTTGAGTTATAAAGAGATAGGCTGGGTCTGTTTTCCCTGGAGTGAAGGAGGCTGAGAGGGGGGATGATAGAGGAAGGCATAGGTAGGGTCGATAGCCAGAGTCTGTTTCCCATGGTAGGGGTGACTAAAACTAGAGGGCATAGATTTATGGTGAGAGGGAGGAGGTTTAAAGGGGATCAAAGGGGTAAATTTTTCACACAAAGAATAGTGGGTATCTGGAATGAGCTGCCTGAGGAGGTGGTGGAGGCAGGAACAGTAGCGACATTTAAGAGGCATCTGGACAGGTACTTGAATGAGCAAGGCATAGAGGGATATGGAATTAATGCAGGCAAGTGGGATTGATAAAGATAGGCATTATGGTCGGCATGGACGCGGTGGGCCGAAGGGCCTGTTTCTATGCTGTACGACTTTATGACTCTAAATGCTGCCTGACCTGTTGGGTATGCCCAGCATTATCTATATTTATTTCAGATTTTCAGCACTTGCAGTTTTTTTACTTTTGTATTAGTGTTTTATATAGTTTCACCACAGCATCTTTGCTTTTGTACTGTATGCCTCTGTTCAGAAAGCCAAGGATCCCATATGTTTTTTTTAACAGCTTTCTTAACTTGTCCTGCCATTAAACACCCACTTCTCTCTGTTCCTGCATCTCCTTTACAGTTACAGAATTTAGTTTATATCCCTCAGGGGCAAGAGCTGTAATTGCCAAATAAAAACAACAAAAATATAAGGGACACCATAAACTAAAAGAAAAAACATACAAGAATGCAAAAGGTAGTACAGATCCTCGCAAATGGGAGAAATACAAAGTACTGCAAAAGGTGACAAAACAGATTTTAAGAGCTACAAAAAGGGAATATGAAAAGAAACCTGCAAGGTGTATCAACATCAAATTTAAAACCTTTTACAATTATGTTAGGAAAAAGAGGGTGGTCAGGAGCAATGTAGGCCTCCTGAAAACTGATAACAATGATATTGATCTGGAAGCAAGGGTGCTCACCGCTGACCTCAAAGAAAGTTGCCCACAAAGATCTATCAATCTTTGTGGCGTGGTTTTCTCCTTTCCCCATGGCAGTTTAAATCTGGCACTAAGTCAAGGGGGTGTCTTTTTGAGCAGCAACAGTGATGTCAGCAAGCAGGTAAGCAGCCAATCATTTTGAAATATTCACACACAGCAAACCAGTTAAGTTAAAAGCACTTAAAATCCTTCAATTTTATGTTAAATTTTCAGGTAATAAGACCAATGATTATGATTGGAATAAGACAGACACTAAAATAAAGATAAACTTTTAAAAAAAAGAAAATCTTTTTTAATAGAAGTGTAGGGTTTTTGTGTCATTATGGAGAAATTTGACATTCTACAAATATGAAATTATCTTTTCAGGGCCAGTGAGGGTGTTTAGCAGTAATTTAGCAGGTTCATAGGGCTGTTAAGAAGGCATATGGTGTGTTAGCTTTTATTAGTAGGGGGATCGAGTTTCGGAGCCACGAGGTCATGCTGCAGCTGTACAAAACTCTGGTGAGACCGCACCTGGAGTATTGCGTGCAGTTCTGGTCACCGCATTATAGGAAGGATGTGGAAGCTATGGAAAGGGTGCAGAGGAGATTTACTAGGATGTTGCCTGGTATGGAGGGAAGGTCTTACGAGGAAAGGCTGAGGGACTTGAGGTTGTTTTCGTTGGAGAGAAGGAGGAGGAGAGGTGACTTAATAGAGACATATAAGATAATCAGAGGGTTAGATAGGGTGGATAGTGAGAGTCTTTTTCCTCGGATGGTGATGGCAAACACGAGGGGACATCGCTTCAAGTTGAGGGGTGATAGATATAGGACAGATGTGAGAGGTAGTTTCTTTACTCAGAGAGTAGTAAGGGCGTGGAACTCCCTGCCTGCAGCAGTAGTAGATTCGCCAACTTTAAGGGCATTTAAGTGGTCATTGGATAGCCATATGGATGAAAATGGAATAGTGTAGGTCAGATGGTTTCACAGGTCGGCGCAACATCGAGGGCCAAAGGGCCTGTACTGCGCTGTAATGTTCTAATTCTAATTCTAATTAGGAAGTTCGTACTCCTATAAAAACCCAGTTACACCTCATTCACAAGGTGTAACTTTTTCAAGACTGAGACATATTAATTTCACCATATGGACATTAAATTTCAAACTGTTGCTGATGTGAAGAAAGGACTTGTTAAAAAATCAGCAGACGCTTGGCTGGAAAAACATTTTTGCATACCAACAGCCCGTGCTTGGAAGGACAAATGGCTATTCAATGCTCCAATTGAACCCACAATGGACTTTGAACACCAGGTATTGTGTGTAAGAAGAGACATTCCAGGGTAGGCTAAGACCAGAGAATCTACAAACTAACGTGGTCAGACTAGCTAATCACATGACTAACCTGCTTGGCAACCTGTGTTTTTCTGAATTGTGCGAATAGTTTGAATTCAGAGTGTCTGTTTGCTCCTGGACTGAAAAGACCTCTCTTGGTTGGCTCGCCACAGCCTCTCCTGAATGCTCCCATCTCTTTCTCACTCCAAATCACTGAAGACACATGAACCCCAAGGGAGAAAAGTCTCCTACAGCGAACAAGGTTGAAGAAGAATACTGGGCCCCAACGAAAAGCAAGATCTACCTACAGTTGAGGACCCTACAGTGAGCTCGAAGATCCGTAACAAAAACCCTCTTCAGAGATTGCCTCGAACTTTTCCACTTTATCCCTTCTGCTCTGTTCTGTCTCTATCTGCATGTGTGTATCGCACATGCATGCTAGCGTGGGTGCATAGTGTAACTGTAGGCGTTAACTGAATTGGAGTTTAAGTTTAATAAATGTCAACCTTTCTTCTTTAAACATAAGAAAACCTGTTTGTGCTGGTTTCTTTGCCTTATAATTATAATTGGAAAACAGTGAACAAGGATTCATCAAGGGGAGCTAAAACACGGTGTGTTTAAAATTAAACCCTGTTGCAATAAGACCAGGTGAAGGCTGTGAGGGAACCCTAGGCTCCGTTCTCACCTGGTCGTAACAACAGTGAGACTAACAGGGTATAAGTAGAAGTTCTCATTGATTCCATTGATTTCCATGATGGCAAATTGGAGGCATGCCTTAGCATGCCCTCTGAAGAAGCATAGAATTACTGCCAGCAATTTTTGAATTTCCACATTATCCTTCACAAGTTGCTGTCTGTTTCAGTGGAGTAATGACAACAAATACTGACATTTCACCATCATTTCCACCACAATATCTGGGCTCATTATTAATGAAAATAAGGAGCATAAGAATATAAGAAATAGGATCAGGAGTAGGCCATTCAGCTCCTCTAACCTGCTCTGCCATTCCATAAGATCATGGCTGATCTGATCTTGGCCTCAACTCCACTTTTGTGCTTGTTCCCTACAGTTCAAGAATATATCTATCTCAGCCTTGAATATATTCAATGACTCAGCCTCCACTGCTCTCTGGGGTAGAGAATTCCAAAGATTCATGATCCTCTGAGAAGAAATTCCTCCTCATCTCCATCTTAAATGGGTGACCCCGTAATCTGAAGCTATATCCCTAGTTCTAGATTCTCCCACGAGGGGAAGCATACTCTCAGCATCTACTCTGTCAGTCCCCTCAGAATCTTATATGTTTCAAGAAGATCACCTCTCATTCTTCTAAACTCCAATGAGCATAGGCCTAACCTGCTCAACCTTTCCTAATAAGACAACCCATCATCTCAGGAGTCAACCTAGTGAACCTTCTCTAACCTGCCTCCAGTGAAACTATATCTCTCCTTAAGTGAGGAGACCAAAACTGTATGCAGTACTCAAGGTGTAGTCTCGCCAACACTCTGTAAAATTGCAGCAAGACATCACTACTTTTATATTTCATCTCCCTTGCAATAAAGGCCAACATTCCATTTGCCTTCCTAATTACTTGCTGTACCTTAATGCTAACTTTTGTGTTTCATGTACGAGGGTACCCAGGTCCCTCTGTATCTGTGTCATCTCAGTCCCAGGACATCACTGCAGGAGTCCCTTGCAAAACTGGAGTCAATGGGAATCAGGATGAAAACTCTCTGCTGGTTGGAGTGCTACCTAGCACAAAGGAAGATGGTTGTGATAGTTGCAGATCAATCATCTCAATCCCTGAACATCACTGCAGGAGTTCCTCAGGGTAGTGTCCTAGGTGCAACCATCTTCAGCTGCTTCATCAATGACCTTCCCTTCATCAGAAGGTCAGATATGGGGATGTTCACAGATGACTGCACAATATTCAGCACCATTTGCACCTCCTCAGATACTAAAGCAGCTGCTGTCCATATGCAGCAAGATTTGGAGAACATCCAGGCTTGGGCTGAAAAGTGGCAAGTAACATTTATGCCACACAAGTGCCAGGCAATGACCATCTCAAACAAAAGAGAATCGAACCATCTCCCCTTGATGTTTTATGGCATTGCCGTCGCTGAATCCCCCACCAGCAACATCCTGGGGGTTGCCATTAAAAGAAACTGAATTGGACCAGCCACATAAATACTGTGGCTACAATAGCAGGTCAGAGGCTGAGAATTCTGTGGCAAGTAACACACCTCCTGACTCCCCAATGTCTGTCCATCATCTACAAGGTACAAGTCAGGAATGTGATGGAATACTCTCCACGTGCCTGGATGGGTGCAGCTCCAACAATACTCAAGAAGCTCAACACCATCCAGAACAAAGCAGCCTACTTGATTGGCATCCCATTCACCACCTTCAACATTCACTCCCTCCACCGGCGACACACAATGGCAACAGTGTGTACCATCTACAAAATGCACTGTAGCAACTCACCAGGGTCCTTCGGCAGCACCTTCCAAACCCACGGCCTCTACCAACTAGAAGGACAAGGGCAGCAGATGCATGGGAAAACCACCAGCTGCAAGTTCCGCTCCTAGTCACACACCATCCTGACCTTGAACTATATCGCTGTTCCTTCACTGTCACTGGGTCAAAATCCTGGAACTCATTTTCTAATGCACTGTTGGTGTACCTACCCCACATGGACTGCAGAAGTTCAAGAAGGCAGCTCACCATCACCCTCTCAAGGGCAATTAGGGATGGGCAATAAATGCTGGGCTAGCCAGTGACGCCCACATCCCATGGACAAATAAAAAAAATCATAGCATTCAGTAGTCTCCCTCCATTTAAATAATATTTTGCTTTTCTATTCTTCCTACCAAAGTAGATAACCTCACATTTTCCCACATTTCATTTCATCAGCCAAATTTTTGCAATTCACTTAATCTATCTATATTCCTTTGCAGACTCTTTGGGAAGAGCTAGAAGCAGCGGAGGTCTGAAGAGACTTAGGGTCCATGTACATAGATCTTTAAAATACCATGGACAAGCACAAAAAAAAATCAAAAACTCTAATGGAATTCTGGCTTTTATAATGAGAGGACTAGAATACCAGTGGTTAGAAATCGTACTACAGCTATACAAAGCTCTGATTGTGTTCAGTTTTGGGCACCACACTCTCAGAAAGCTATATTGGCCTTGGGGGGAGCGCAGTGTAGACTTACTGGAATGATACCTGGACTTCCAAGCTTAAAGTACAAAGAGAAATTACACAAACCAGAGTTGTATTCCCTGAAATTTAGATTAAGGAGTGATTTGATTGAAGCTTTCCAGCTATTTAGGGGGAACTGAAAGGGTAGAGAGAGAGAAATTATTTCCACTGGTTGGGGAATCTAGGACTAGGGGACATAGTCTAAAAGTTAGAGCCAGACCTTTCAGGAGTGGAATTAGGAAACAGTTCTTCACGCAAATGGCAATTGATGCTAGATCAATTGTTAACTTTAAAACTGAGATTCGTAGAGTTTTGTTAACCAAATGTATTAAGGGATAAGGGCACAAAGGCAGGTACATGGAGTTAGGTCATAGATCAGCCATGATCTCATTGAATGGTGGAACAGGCTTGAGGGGCTAAATGGTTTACTCCTGTTCCTATGTTCCGCTATAGGCCAGACTGGGTAAGGACAGCAGTTTCATTCCCTAAAGGGCATTATTGAACGAGTTGGGTTTTTACAAAATTACAGCAGCTTCATGTTCACTATTACTAATACCAGCTTTTTATTTCCAGACTTTTTAAACTAAATTCAAATTCTCATGCTGCAATAGTGGGTTTTAAGATCATTGTCTGTGGATTATTAATCCAGGCCTTTGGATTACTAGTCTAGTAACATAACCACTACACTATTGTATTTACAGCCTAGGAAGTTGCTATGGCAATTCCAAAGATGAAAGAAAAAAGTAAAATAAAAGTAACAAGAAGAAAGAAACTGGTGTAGCTAATGCAGGAAATAAAGATAATAAGCAGAAAATTGGCCCGGGATCAACAGGCAATTGCAGTATTTTGCATTCCTAATATATAACATTTCAAATTTGCACCTTAACCAACATTAAGCAGCAGTCTTCTTGGTTAATTTTCATTTTTCCAGTACTTAGCTGAATTGCTACATTAAACACTGTATATCAGAAGAGCCCACTACTTGAGGGGGTGGGTATGGTGAGGAGGAAAGCTGGCAGGAGTAATCCTGTTATCTAAAAGCACACCTCTTACCAGTAGTTCATCGAGAAGCATTGATCACAGTTGTGAAGAAGCTTATAGTTCAGATCATCCCACATTTCTGAATAAAAACAGTAGCGGGTATCAGGAAAAAGCTGCAAGCGATGGAAGGAAAATTATTCTAAAATAATTATATCACGAAGATAAGGTGAATGGGGAAAAACACAGAAGTAAAGATAGAGGCCCAAAGCTCACACCAAATTTGGTCTCAGCCTCACGTCCATTATTCTGGCAAGCTGTGGACGCCAATTAGGTGCCTCAATACAGCTCTGTGGTCCAACATTTCCAACAATTGTTCATCCTAGAGTTGAGACAGCTTACAGGTACTTCATGGGCTAGCGGGGTGGAGGACAGGATGAGGGTAAGCATGGGCCATCAGCAATATACAGTATTATGATGGAATCCTCCTGCTCCTCCTAGATCCAGAATAAGGTATACCAAATTCTGAAAAAAATTATCTCTTTACTGGCCTCCAGTGGTCACTAGTCACTTTAAGGATCACTGGTTAGGCCACCAAAGACCCAGAAAAAATGAGCAAAGCATGCCTGCCTCATAGTCTGCCATGTTTTTGTCCAATTTGGCAGAGTGGCCTTGAGACAGGAGGCAGACTCCTGATTACCATATTCAAGTGACCTAAGGCCTGTTCCAGTTGCATGCTCTGAGTGACTAAAGGTCACCTGATCCAAAACGGTGGCTGTCGAACTTCAGCAGAAAATTGGGTACAGGAGATCCAGCCTGATTTTGGTAAGTTTCTGCTCATTTTATGCTCGCAAAACAGGCAAAACAAGGTTGAAGTTCTCCCCCAATATACCTCAAATGATAAGATTTAAAATGATGCACAGGAGAAAAGGCACCTTGATGTTCTGCTGCACAGGCGATTAAAGATGGCAGCACGTTAGTTAGATTTGCCTTTGCATGTTTAGGGTTTTAAATTTTTTGCAGGGCAAGTTGCGGAAGATGCAAGCTGATAACATTGCAGTGTGGGAAATCAGGCATCTGAAACTTGAGTCAACAGGGCAATTAACAGGATATCTTTTTAACCAATCAGATTTAAGGATTGAGAAGTAAACAGAGCAAGGAGTGCGAAGGAGGCTGAATTAGAGGGCAGAATTTAATGTGGACTTCGGGGACAGGCATGGAGGCTGGTGGTGGGGGTGGGGGGTGATTGATTGGCAGTAATTAGCACACAGAACATCACTAAAAGGATATTTACATTTGAAATGACAAGACTTAACTTACGGGCAAGTTTACAGTGGAATGACGCAAATCCAACAGCAACGTTTGGATACTTGTGTTTAACTACGGATCTCCCCTTATCTGAAGTTGCTGTATCAGTTGTGCATTAAAAACGGCAGGTGCATTAGACTCATTGTTATTTGACAGCAAATTCTGGTCCAATGCTAAACTTGAACAGAACTTTAATAGGGTGCCTGTGTATAGTTCTGGACATCCCATTATAGGAAGGGTAAAATGGGAAAATACAACATAAGTTCACTAGCATATTAGCAGCAACCAGGGGCTACAATTTAGAAGAGAAACTTAAGAGCTTATGGCTATTTTCACCAGAGGCTTGAAAGGCTCGTGGGTGACCTTAAAGAGGCCTTCAAAATCATAAAGGATTGTTAAAAATAGCTAAAAGGGTACTAATAATAATTGAAATAGCAATGAAAAGGCATAAATTTAAAGGTAAAGTTCGAAAATATTCATTAAACAGAATGACTAAAATGTGGAATTTTCTGCAGAATAGAAAACTTCCTTTAAATGAAACTAATGAATTGCTTGAAAAATGGTAATATTACAGCAAGAGGGATTGGTCTGGATGGTTCACGTGAAGAAAATCTTGATGGCAGGAGCATGTTGAGATAAATAGCCCACATCTGTGCTGTAACATTCTATCAAACTGCAGTTCTGCTCTACACAATTGCCCACAGGGAGAAAGAAAATCATAAAGTGATTGACCTCAGAATTCTCTCACAGGTCTCTGAAAGGCTGGTTACATAATGGCATTGGCTAAATTACCTGCCCGCTCTTGTGATCAATATAAAAGAAAGAAACTCACTGAAGTGGGGGTGGGGTGGGGTTAAAAAGCATACAATGCAAGGAATTTGATTTAATTAATATTTATCAATTTTAAAGATTAAAATACAATGTTGTTTGGAATATGTGGAGTCCCAAAGTACTAATGAATTATTCAGTGCTATAATTACACTTCTTAATTTAATGTAATTGACTGTCTTTTCATTGCAAACATGTCAAAGCACTAAGTACTCATTTTCTTTTGTAAGTGTGAGCAGGGTTCCAGTGGTTACTGTTACACAGCATGTAGTGTGAGTGTTTGATCTTTTTCTAATCGCCAACAATATATCACTTGATTACAGCCCTTGTGCCAAGGTCAATTATTTAAATGTCTTTGACTCTGCTGATTATTTGGGTATTAATGAAGGTTCCACCTGAAATGTTAATTTATCTTTTTGTTTCACATCATAACTGCTTTGCATTTTTGACATTTTCCAAATTTGTGTAATTTTATTAAATATGAGGAAGTTGGGATCTGTGAACTGAAATAGTGCAATAATTAAATGAATTGATATTGAAGAACCTCATTCAAGTATTTATTATAATTCCTTAAATATATTGGAACCCATTTATTGTCTTTCACTTTATTGCTATTTCTTTACAATAGAATCAGTTTTAATGTTAATCAGCACATGCCCTCATCTATAGAATTTTGTAGGATACTTTTGAGTTATTCTGCTGCATTCCACCTGATTTTTGAGCCATAATAGGTTAAGTGGGACAGGAAATGGGATGGGAACCAATTACTCTGGAACCTTGCCCCATTTTCCACTGTCATTTTCAGGGACAAGCAGAGGCAGCCACTCTCTTTTGGACAGGCCTGTGTAAATGAAGTGGTAATAACATGCTCATGTCATTCTTTCTATTTTCTATCATTTAATGAAAGGTCATAGATATAAAACATCAACTCTGTTTCTCTCTCCCCAGATGCAGCCAGAGCTGCTGAGTATTTCCAGCATTTTGTGTGTCTTTAATGATTATAGAACTGGTGTCCAGGGTTGCTAGGCATTATTTTTTAAAATTTAGAGGAACTACTTGTTACATTTACAGATGCAAAAAAACATATTCCTGTAAGTCTGTTGTTTCTACCTACTTTACGAGCTGTCTTTGTGCTATTTGCCTGTAAAGCTGCTATTTGCCCTTCATGCTCCTTTCTTTTTCTATCGGGACACATTGACAGTCCCATTGCAGAGGGTACTCTATCTTTGCTTCTTAGAAGTGGAGGATTAGCAACGTATGTAGGCTGGGCTGCACCAGAAAGAATAATTTCTCTGAAGTCTTCGCTTTACAAACAAAGCTGTTAAAGAACTGCCACGTTCTGCAAACAAAGCTGCAATGCACTTCCTCCACATGTACTGCTCTGCCAGTGGCTGTTTAGGTTGCAATCACTCTAACATTTATGCCATGGGATGCAGCTCATTTCAGACTATTGTGCAAGTGAATGTATGCTTTTCTTGGAACTGCCAAGATAACTTTATTTTATGATGGTCCATTATGCCAACATTCTTTATTCCAGAAAGACTGGATTAAACTCATTGGATGGAGCCTCCAAAAGGGACAATATCCTCCATATTTATGGCTGATGTCAGGCAATTTAAAAAGTCCTAGATCAAAGTTACCTGACAGAAAAGATAATTATGAACTTTCTGGCCTGCCTTGCTTGGATATTTGAAGCCACAGCAATCATATTATTGGCTCCTTCCCTTCACAGAAGAACCTGAATGACTTAGAATTACAATATAGCAACAATCCGTTTGGCCCAATCAGTTCATGTTAATGTTCTCCTCCTAAGGAAGAGTAATCTAATCCCACGTGCCAACTCTGTTTCCACATCCCTTTATTCCCTTTTTCTTCAACCACCTACCAGCCACAGAAGGGAAGCTCCAAGGCACTGGGCACTGTTTACCAAGACCATTGCTATGCCCGCTCTTCCCTAGAAAAGCTTTTTAGGAATTTGGTATAATTTCAGATGATGCAGCATTATGTCCACTTACTCCAATTAAGTGCCTTGCACTTTATCAGTTCTTCCATGCAGATGGGTCCTCTGTACACTTTATTTGGTTAGATTCTAACTCTCCAGAATCTTTTGAAGGGTATTCGCCAGTTATTGGCTGTGGACAAAAGGAAACCTTTTGACCACAATCGATGGCAGATTGGCCCGTGGAAAAGTGATTTACAATTATTTTTATGTACTTTTGTGGATAAGTGCAATCCATTGATCCTGCTTCAGCTCCTAAGTAATTCTTCTGTTGTCCTGACATGCTGCACCATTTGGAGTAGCTTTTGTTTTCCCCATTAAGGCTTCAAGTGCAACATTAAAGGCCGACTGCTTTCCCTAATTCTATTTGATGAAATCGTACAATATATCAATAATCCCAGTATCTCTATACCCATCAATGAATTGAGACATCTATTGAGCTACACACTCAACCTTACCAAAATAGAGGACATGGACCTTAAGCAGAGCATCCTGAAACAAATCCAAAAAGCTTAATCATTTGCGTGGAAGAAAATTATCTACAAGATGCACTGCAGGAACTTGCCAAGGCTCCTTCGACAGCACCTTCCAAACCTGTGACCTCTACCAACTGGGCGGCACAGTGGCGCAGTGGTTAGCACCGCAGCCTCACAGCTCCAGCGACCCGGGTTCAATTCTGGGTACTGCCTGTGTGGAGTTTGCAAGTTCTCCCTGTGTCTGCGTGGGTTTCCTCCGGGTGCTCCGGTTTCCTCCCACATGCCAAAGACTTGCAGGTTGATAGGTTAATTGGCCATTATAAATTGCCCCTGGTATAGGTAGGTGGTAGGGAAATATAGGGACAGGTGGGGATGTGGTAGGGATATGGGATTAGCGTAGGATTAGTATAAATGGGTGGTTGATGGTCGGCACAGACTCGGTGGGCCGAAGGGCCTGTTTCAGTGCTGTATCTCTAAACTAAACTAGAAGAACAAGGGCAGCAGACTCATGGGAACACCACCATCTGCAAGTCACACACTATGCTGACTTGAAACTATATCGCCATTCCTTCACTGTCACTGGAACTCCCTCCCCAACAGCACTGTGGATGTTTCTACACCACATGGACTGCAGTGGTTCACCACCACCTTCGCAAGGGCAATTAGGGATGGGCAATAAATGCTGACCTTGTCAGAGATACTCACATCCCAAAAACCAATTAAAAAAAAAGGATTAGACAATGGATAACAATAACACTTGGCTTTTATGCTCCAAAAATAACTGTTACTCCTACATAATCCTCCTGCTGGGAGAGAGAGCATTATATATAAAAAAATCTATTTTCTTCTCTACCACTTGCAGATGTTGTTCATCCACATTGGGCATAATGGTTCTGAAAGCTTGACAACCGCTTGGATTCTGTTTGAGAAATTTATACTCTCCACAGCACAGTTATGTTTTCCGTCCATGAGATGAACCATAGTGGAAACCTGCTGAGGAATGTTAATATCAGTGGCACTTATGCTGTGATCAAAGTAAATTTGGGGGCATTGAGTTTGTAAGATTTTTGAGCTAGTGCCTCATGTGGCCCTCAGGCAGAAGCTAGAAACTATGGGAGTACATTGTCAATCTTATATTTTATTCAAGATCTGTGTAAGGGAGTTGAGAACCTCTGTAGTGTGATATCTCTTGAAAGAGGAGTGAAATAAAAGATATGCTGGATGGTAGCATACCAGATAGGTGTTTGTTCCAGGCACTCAGGGAACTATGTCAGTGCTCCTGTTTTCAGATGTTATTGTGTTGCTGGCAACTCATCTAAGGAGTTAAGGGGAAATTTTTTGACTTCGCACACATCAGACTTTTGGGTAGGCACTGCACGCAAGTTTCCAATATATGCTACAGGCAAGTGATGCTCCCAGCTAGCAACACAATCAGGAAATTGCCCCTCTAAAGTACTTCATTCCTCATCTTGAAGAATGGGCTTACCAGTAGAATGTGGTAGTAGATCCTTTTGGGTGTGGTATGAAATAGAAGAGATATATGAGTATTGATACCTGGAGGTCCTAATGGATACCATCTTCAGCCTGAACTCAGTCCTCTGGGACTACATTGGAAAGGGGAAAAAGGTGCTTTGGTCGTTCCCCCGTCTTTCTTCAGTGCCAGCAACATCCCAGCACAGATTAAGCCTGTGTCAAAACCATTTTCTTTCTTGGTTTGGAACTCCTAGACGTGCAACAGAAGGGTTTCTTTCTTACCATATGTAAGATGAAGAATGAAGTTGCGAGATGGATTTGTATCAAAAAGCTGACGTGGCTTCAGCAAAAGGAGGATTGCAGCCTGACAACCTGTAGAGGAATCAAGCTCTAAACAGGCACATCTCTGTCAAAATCCCTCCTGTCTCTGTAAAATCCCTCCCAAGAGCACCTGTACTGAGCAATTGGTGGTGAGCCAGCCTTGTGTCCAATACTGTCGTTGGGCATCTACAAAATCATGATAGGTGACACAACACAAGTTCCTCCTACTGAATGCGATGTTTCTTGTAGCTGTTGAGGAAATTCATACTGAGGCTAACAGCTGCTGGAAGGTGTTACCTAGGGTCTGAGTATGAGAACACATGCTAATGTATCCATGGCTCAGCTATTGCCATGCTTGCAGAGAAATAAGCACATGTTGCTGAGATCCACCCCTCCAGCTGGAGATATAGGCCCTGCAAATATGCAGGTCTTCTGTTTCACTCTAGCAGTAACCCTAGCAAGAGTGCTTTAGAAGTCCTGGAAAATTGACCAGGACACGGCCTATAGTCTCCTTTTCCAGAAGCCTTGGTTAGCACAGAATTTTCATCTGCCTTAAATATGGTCCTCTGCACCAGTTGGAGTGGCACTAGAACCAGGATCCAGCTGTGCTAGCTACATCATCACCTCACATTTCCCAAACTCTGGTTTCTCCAGTGCCCAATGAACCACACTTTTCATCCAACTCAAGAACTGGCCCTTAATATTCAAACCTCATTACTTAGTAAAAGCAAAATGTACAGAACTCTTGTCAGATTCTCGTTGTGTGTAAACTTTTATATATAGAATAGAAAATGGAAGAGTAAGAGATAAGGAGACAGAAATACAAGGGAAGATGATAAAAAAAGGAATTGCATACTTTTTATTTTGATTTATTATTGTTTGGGGTCGCATAAAATGGACAGTATTGCATCAGCCAACTGTTGTACACCCTACCTGAAATTCATTTGCATTGAAGTATACAACAAGCAGCCAATGTGATATCACTTGGCATAGGTTGCCTCCCAAGATCTATTTCTATCCCTTTGTGTTTATTTTTGAAGTCTGTGCCTCATGTTACAGTAATAAAGATACTCCTGACATCTGAGTAGCTTTGTTATTACAATAGCATCACACTGTGTGGCATAAAACATTTAAAACATGGCCACCCTAGGCATTGCTATGGACCTGCCAACACGACAGATTAAATTGTGCCTAAATTTTACAAGTAACTGGTAGCAATGAGGAAACTCGGTCATTACTAATGTAAATTGGGAAAGTCCTGTATGTGTTGCCCATAGTTTTCCAATTTACGCTGTGTGCAGTTTAGGTTCCTTGCTGCTAGAGTGTATTCAGAAGGTTTTATATGAGAAATTGTTCAGTAATTAGGATTGGTTGCAAGTTCTTTTTTGCTTTTGTTTAATGTCCAAACTGCAGTGATTCACATATGCCACACTGCCACAAAACTGCACCATGATTGTTAAAAACCAGGAATCCTTCACCACTAATAACTAGATAATGCATAAAGAGGCTATGTTATGACTGAGGTGGGAGGAGTGCACTGTTAATTCAGTCCCACTTCTCCACAGGTCACAACATATATTTACATTTTCACACTTACTGAAACAGTCAATCATTTATCATATTTTTCCCCAAAATAAAGCACGCCAATCAGGTTTCTTTAATAAACAGCAAAATTATCAATTTATTATAAACTAAGTTTTAACCAATAATGAAGTAAAACATACACACAAATTGAAATATTAAAGCCCCTTATTTGTCCTAGCCCTCACACACACACATACACAACCGGTTAACCGGGAAAAAATAAAAGGGATTTTTGTTTACAGCTATTACAAAGAAATAGAAGGAATAAAAAAAAATTAGGCTGAAAAGAAGGTATGGAAAAATGTCCTTTGTGTTGGTTAGATGTCCCAAATGCGAATAGACGGCTGTCACTAGGGTCTTCCCAGAAAAGCTGTTCCACGCAATGTTGAAGATCAATTTGGGTAGGCTTTCCAAGAGATGCAGCAACAAGAGGTTTCAGTTAGGTCTTACAGCAGAAATGTAACAGTAAAGGTTTCTTCCAATACAGGAGGAAATAGCAAACGCATTTGATGCAGGATTCCTTTGCAAGAGAAAAAGCTGAGCTGGCTGCATCTTCTCCTGTTCTCCTGGAAGGCAAGAAGCAACTAGCTTTTTTAACAGTTCAAATTGAAACTAAATCTTTTCCAGAAACATGCCGCCCGACAACCATAAATCTTGGCTTGTCACTTCTTTGTAAACATCTCTCCAAGTTAAAAACAACACCTGCTGGGTTATTTGAAAACAGGTGCCTTTCAGTAACTGCAGTTCAAACCTTCTGGTAACTTCTTTTTCAAAAAAAACACCAAGTTCAGCCATCTCTTCAAGATTTCAGATGAATCAGTGTCCATAATTCAAATATAAGTCCTTAACACATATTTTTCAAAAGAAGTAGAAGCAATCTGGTAACAGCTATCACACTTGATCCTGAGATGTAATTTATTAGCAAAAATGAAAAACACTGAAAAGCAAGCGTTGACATAAATATTGATCTAATCTTCTCCTGGCTGTCTTCTACTGTCCAAATTCTCTACCCAGCTCACTTCGTTATCTCAATAGTGTTTATCACTGTCAAATACTGCAGGCATTTAGTATGGTCTCTCTCCCTCTCCCTTTCCATCACTCTCCCAGCTCTCTCCCTCTCCCTCTGAAAGAATAATAAAACACAGAAAACTATTAGCACCTGAGGCTTTAAAGCCCCAAAATCTAATCAAAGTGCATTTGTCCATCACAAGCGGTTCATAAAATGTTCTTTTGAATCTCAAAAATATTCCCCAGTCTTGTGTAATAAATGAACAAATCATGTACTTTTATCAACAGCGGCAGCATTAGAAGCCCTAGACACATTAGTTGCTGCTGGATTCTCTCTTCTGTAATGGAGAGGTCACTGCTTTGTTTACCATCAAAAGCAAGAAAACAGCCTTAAATTAGCACTCTGTTTGCTAAAGAGTTTGATAGCTTGTGACGAAAAAGTGGTGGGCATGTCAATAAACTAGTAGTAATGATGGATTCTGCCAGAAGCATTCTAAAGTTTTGTAGAAGCAGACATTATAAATCAATGTGCAATAAGGTCTCAGTGAAGTTTGAAACAGCAGTAAATCACTGACTAGCGGATTGGCAAACTGACTTGTTTGTTTCTAGGCAATAACTATTCATTTTTTAATGATTCTGTAGTAACAGAAGTTGTTCAGTAATTTAAGCAATTGAAGATTAGTTGCAAGGTTATTGCAAATTGTATGATTACTATTTATTGTCACAATTAAATACACATTATCTTCCTGTGGTAAAAATAGGATTCACAATTGCACAGAAAACTAACATCAATTGTTTGATCAGAGACTGTGGGGATGAAATTAATCTCCAACTGTGTGCAAAACAAGTTCATAGTGAATCAGCAGCCTGTTTACACCATGCCTGATCTTCCTTTCCACTGAAGGCAATGGAAAAGATAAATAACTTTGGTTCCCTTACAGCCCTTTAGTAAGCTTTCTATTTTTACTATGGGTACCACTGTTGCTTCTTTCTTCTGGATGGAGCGACATTTGGAGGAGGAGGAGCAGCAGCAGCAGCATCCTGGCTACACATTAAATCTGTGAGTCGATGGCAGCCAACACTCGCTCTCTCTCCCTTCCCCACCCCCTCCCAATTACCTCCTCCCTCTCCCCCACACTCACAATTGCCTCCCCCTGGCCTGAACTCTGCTGAACATGCCACTTGGCCAAATTTGCTTCCCCTCTGTGACCAATGAGCTGACTCTGGAGTCACAATTGGCACAACAGCTTGCTGGTAATAAATAATATGGCCAGCAAACCAATTTACCACTGTTCAGCTGCTAGCCTCATTAGGTGTGCACAGCGCTGAGATCATATCCTGATCCAGATCAGAAAGTATTTGTATGCAGAGAGAATGATCAAGAATTGGAGGGGAACATCATGAAGGATGCTTTAAATCAGGAAACTGGACTCATTTAAGAAATACTTTAATGTGAAAGGTAGTAGGTTTGCTATTCTGGAAGGTTGAGATTAAATGGGTCGAGCATGTATATCTGGCATGTCCGATGAAGATATCTTACGACAAAAGCCTAAGTAATTGCATTTTGGCATTTGCCATCGAATAAATGTTAATATTTCAGTATGTGCTGTTTTGAGAAGACCTATAGTTCATATTCTTTTAGCACAAGACTGGACAGCTATCATAATAAGATTGTATTTGTACTTGCAATGTCAAAACTGCAGTGAAAAGAAAATATGATATAAAAAAAACAGTTATCAATTTGCATGGGTCTTCTGATGCACTCATGCTGTAACTCCAGTGTCCCAGATATGCAGGTCCTGACTTACATTGGGAGATTTCAAAAGGCCTTCTCTAGAGCAGAAGCTCCAATGGCCAACAACATGATCCTCAGTAAAACAAGGTGTGAAGACTCCTTACTCCAATAACATCAGCACCGAAGAGCATTGGCTGGCCAGGTCCTGGTGGAACCACCTATGCACCTTCAGAGTCAATGGCCTCGATTTTTACAGGAGCATGGGGAGCCCAGTAGCAGGCAATGAACCCTGAAAGTCCGATGTGGAGTTTCTGCCACTCTCTGTATAGTCCAGCCCACTACCTGACCGGTGGGATGGGGTGTGCATTTGGCAGCAGGTAGCCACAGCCAGAGACCTGTGCGCCCTCTCACTGCATGCCCACCTCCTGGCAGGTTATCTGTGCTGGAATTAGCAAAACAGGAACAGCTTTGGTAGTACCTGTTCCTTAGGAAATTCCTCCCTTTAGAAGGTAACCAGTGAAACTTCTGGAAACAACAGAAATCCAATGCAATCAGGTGTCTGCTAGTTTCCTGAGGGTTCGGCTGGCTCTTTAATCGCATAGCAGAATCTGTCTACATAAGAACCTCTGTGGCATTCTATAGTAATTCATTTGAATGCAATCTGACATTATGTAAATGCATGTATTAATTACCACAGCTGGGAGTTCACTTTGTCTTGACGAGCTCTATGCTTCCTTATGACCTGACAGTCCAGGTTTGAATGTTATGTCTTGCACTGTTTAATCTCCACATACTGAAGTATCTTTTTAAATCAAACTCAATGTCAGTCACTGTAGGTGAAGAAAAGTCACTTTTGCTATTTAATTTTGTATAGTAGGCTGTCATGAGTCCTACTGCCATAAATCTGTCATAAGCAAGTACTCTGAAGAATCACAATTACAACCAATTGTGCAGAACTAAATGGGTGAGAACCGCTTTCCTTTCACACAGTGACAGACAAATTTCAAAATAGAACTCCATTTTGGAGTGTTGCTATCACTTGTATAAAATAGCCATATTAAAGATTCATACTCTCTGTGTGACTCTAATGAGTCAAGTATTATTTCAAGCAAAACTAAAACTGCAAATACAATACTGGCTAAGGGGATTTTTAAAATAGCAAGTAATGAGGTGAGAGAACAATTCGCATAATGTAAGAAGAAATATTAAATTTCACTCCATGCTAAACATGATTTAGTTTTTTAAAAATACTATCTGATCTCCCTTTATATTACTCACTGATAGTTTAGAGTCAAAGCTATAGCTGTGTGAGCAAAATTCCTGGAGTTCCATTCCATTGTCCTTGCATCAGTGGAGCACAACTCCCAGCTTCCCAAGAGCATTGGCGCAGACCCGATCCCAAATCCCAGAGAGGGGACCATCTGCATGGTCAGGGTGGGTTGTCAATGCTAGAAGAATTGAAATGTCAACATACTGTTGTGAGAGCAGAGGAGAGATCCCAAGTAGGAACCAACAAAACAGGTCAGTATTTATTTACCAGTTCTTACAAGAGCCAGTGAGGCTTCTGCTGAAGATAATTTATCTTTATTTGGTAAATAGTTGAGGTCTTTCAAAGGCCTAACTGGATGTGTGGCAGATGTGGAACTTTCACTGAGGCCTTATAAAAGTGTAAACCATAGAATTTTCTGGGGTAGCTCAGGAGTACCCACAAATACCGATCCTTGGAAAATAATGAGGCACTGTAAAAGGGGAACTTCAAATTTCTTCCAGATGGGGTGGAATGCTGGGTTGGATAGCAATGTGCAAATTCTCCTGAACAATCACATGGCTGCAGTTAGATCAAAGTTTAGAAAATAAATTCTAGATGTAGTTAAGGGGCACCCTCATTAATGTCAGAAGGCCATGAGTTCAGGCCCGAGGAAGACTTGGACACATGATGTAGATTAACACTTCAGTGCAGCACTGAGGAGTGTTACATTATCAGTGGTGATATTTCTAAGATGAAACAATACATTGAAATCTGGTCTGCATGTTCAGGCTCCTGATACTATTCAAAGAACAGCAGAAGAGTTCATCTGGTGTCCTGGCCAGCATTTATCCCTTTGCCAACATCACCAAAAACAGATTAAGTGGCCATTTATCTCATTGCTGTTTATGGGATCTTACATATGGAAACTGGCTCCCAGATTTTCCTATTCAACAGTCTACACTTCACGATTAATTAATTGGGTGTAAGTGCTTTGGGGAATCCTGAGAAGTTGAAAGGTGTTATATAAATAAAGAACAAAAGAACAAAGAACAGTACAGCACAGGAACAGGCCATTCAGCCCTCCAAGCCTGTGCCGATCTAGATGCCTGTCTAAACTAAAACCTTCTGCACTTCCGGGGACCGTATCCCTCTATTCCCATCCTATTCATGTATTTGTCAAGATGCCTCTTAAACGTCGCTATCGTACCTGCTTCCACCACCTCCCCCGGCAGCAAGTTCCAGGCACTCACCACCCTCTGTGTAAAGAAATTACCTCGCACATCCCCTCTAAACTTTGCCCCTCGCACCTTAAAACTATGTCCCCTAATAACTGACTCTTCCACCCTGGGAAAAAGCTTCTGACTATCCACTCTGTCCATGCCACTCATAACTTTGTAAACATCTATCATGTCGCCCCTCCACCTCCCTCGTTCCAGTGAAAACAATCCGAGTTCATTCAACCTCTCCTCATAGCTAATGCCCTCCAGACCAGGCAACATCCCCATCTCGCTCTTCTGAACTCCAGCGAATCTAATCCTAACCGTCTCAATCTCTCCTCATACGTCAGTCCCGCCATCCCAGAAATCAATCTGGTAAACCTTTGCTGCGCTCCCACTATAGCAATAACATCCTTCCTCAGATAAGGAGACCAAAACTGCACACAATATTCCAGGTGTGGCCTCAGCAAGGCCCTGTATAATTGCAGCAAGACATCCCTGCTCCTGTGCTTGAATCCACTCGCTATGAAGGCCAACATACCATTTGCCTTTCTTACTGCCTATTGCACATGCATGCTTACCTTCAGCGACTGGTGTACGAGAACACCCAGGTTTCGTTGCATATTCCCCTCTCTCAGTTTATAGCCATTCAGATAATAATCTGCCTTTCTGTTCTTGCTACCAACATGGATAACCTCACATTTATCCACAATATACTGCATCTGCCATGCATTTGCCCACTCACTCAACTTGTCCAAATCACCCTGAAGCCTCTCTGCATCCTTCTCACAACTCACCCTCCCACCCAGTTTTGTTTCATCTTCAAATTTGGAGATATTACATTTAGTTCCCTCATCTAAATCATTAATATATATTGTGAATAGCTGGGGTCCTAGCACTGATCCGTGCGGTACCCCACTGGTCACTGCCTGCCATTCGGAAAAAGACCTGTTTCCTGTTTGCCAACCAATTTTCTATCCATCGCAATACACTACCCCAATTCCCATGAACTTTAATTTTACGTGCTAATCTCTTATGTGGGACTTTGTCAAAAGCCTTCTGAAAATCCAAATAAACCACATCCACTGGCTTCTCCTCATCAACTCTTCTCATTACATCCTCGAAGAATTCTAGTAGATTTGTCAAGCATGATTTCCCTTTCGTAAATCCATGCTGACTCTGTCCATTTATGCCACTGTTCTCTTAGGGCTCTGCTATGAAATCTTTGATAATGGACTCTAGAATTTTCCCCACTACCGACGTCAGGCTGACTGGTCTATAATTCCCTGTTTTCTCTCTACCTCCCCTTTTTAAATAGTGGGGTTACATTAGCTACACTCCAATCTGTAGGAACTGTTCCAGAATCTATAGAATTTTGGAAGATGACCACCAATGCATCCACTCTTTCTCGGGCCACTTCCTTAAGTACTCTGGGATGCCTACCATCAGGCCCTGGGGATTTATCGGCCTTCAATCCAATCATTTTCCCCAACACCGTTTCTCTACTAATACTGATTTCCTTCAGTTCCTCCCTCTTACTAAGCCCTGTGTTCCCCAACATTTCTGGTATGATATTTGTGTCCTCCTTTGTGAAGACAGAACCAAAGTATGCATTTAGTTGGTCAGCCATTTTTTGTTCCCCATAATAAATTCCCCTGTTTCTGACTGTAAGAGATCTACATTTGTCTTCACATAACTATAGAAACTTTTACAGTCAGTTTTTATGTTCCCCACAAGCTTAGTCTCGTACTCTATTTTCCCCTTCTTAATCAATCTCTTTGTTCTCCTTTGCTGAATTCTAAACTGCTCCCAATCCTCAGATCTGTTGTTTTTTCTGGCGAATTTGTATGCCTATTCCTTGGATCTAATACTATCTCTAATTTCCCTTGTAAGCCATGCTTTGGCTACCGTTCCTGTTTTACTTTTGCGCCAGACAGGAATAAACGATTGTTGCAGTTCATCCATGCGCTCTTTGAATGTTTGTCATTGCCTATCCACCGTCATCTCTTCAAGTAACGTTTCCCAATCCATCATAGCCAACTCACGTCTCATACCTTCGTAGTTTCCTTTATTAAGATTCAGGAGCCTAGTCTCAGAATCAACTACGTCACTCTCCATCTTGATGAAGAATTCTATCATATTATGGTCGCTCATCCCCAAGGGGTCTCGCACAACTAGATTGTCAATTATTCCTCTCTCATTACACAATACCCAGTCTAGGATGGCCTGTTCTCTAGTTGGTCCCTCAATGTATTGGTCCAGAAAACCATCCCGTATACCCTCCAAGAATTCCTCCTCTACGGTATTGTGACTAATTTGATTTGCCCAATCTATATGCAAATTAAATTCACCCATAATTACAGATGTTCCTTTATCGCATGCATCTCTAACTTCCTGCTTAATGCCATTCCCAACATCACCACTGCAGTTTGGGGATCTATATACAACCCCCACTCATGTTTTTTGCCCCTTAGTGTTTCTCAGCTCTACCAATACAGATTCAGAGCTAATATCCTTCCTCACTATTGCGTTAATTTCCTCTTTAACCAGCAATGCAACTCCACCGCCTTTTACTTTTTGTCTGTCCTTCCTAAATACTGAATACCCCTGGATGTTCATTTCCCATCCCTGGTCACCCTGCAGCCATGTCTCCGTAATCCCAATTATATCATCCCTGTTTACATCTATTTGCACGATTAATTCATCCACTTCTTGCGAATGCTCTGCGCGTTAAGGCGCGAAGCCTTAAGGCTTGTCTTTTTAGCATTACTTGTCCCCTTCCCACTATTTTTCACTGTGGCCCTATTAGATTCTGACCCTTGATTTCTCTACCTATCATTTTTCTTATTCCCCTTACTGTCTTTTATTCGTGTCTTTGATCCCCCCCCCTCCCCCCCTCCTCCCCTCCTCTGACTCCTTGCAAAGGTTCCCACCCCCCTGCCATTTTAGTTTAAACCCTCCCCATCCACTCTAGCAAATACTCCCCCTAGGACATCAGTCCCAGTCCTGCCCAGGTGTAACCCATCCAGTTTGTACTGGTCCCACCTCGCCCAGAACCGGTCCCAATGTCCCAGGGATCTAAAACCCTCCCCCTCACACCATCTGATATATCCTGCTATTTCTACTCTGACTAGCACATGGCACTGGTAGTAATCCTGAGATCACTACCTTTGAGGTCCAACTTTTCAACTTACTTAACAGTAAGCTTCTCTTTTTTTTTATTTAGAGATACAGCACTGAAACAGGCCCTTCAGTCCACCGAGTCTGTGCTGACCAACAACCACCCATTTATATTAATCCTACATTAATCCCATATTCCCTACCACATCCCCTCCATTCTCCTACCACCTACCTACACTCGGGGCAATTTATAATGGCCAATTTATCTATCAACCTGCAAGTCTTTTGGTGGTGGGAGGAAACCAGAGCACCCGGTGGAAACCCACATGGTCACAGGGAGAACTTGCAAACTCTGCACAGGCAGTACCCAGAACTGAACCCAGGTCGCTGGAGCTGTGAAGCTGTTGTGCTAACCACTGCGCCACTGTGCCGTCTTCTGCTCTGCTTTCTGCCAGTGGGCTTTTCCAAGGTAAATAAATCCATTTCCTCTTGTTGCGATGGCCTTCAGGCTATATCTTTAGCCTCAAAGAGCTTCACATCAGCTCTTAGGTGGTGAAAGTCCCACTGAGACCTTTAAAGGGCATAATAGTGTTACGACCAGGTGAGAAAGGGGTCTAGGGTTCCCTCTCAGCCTTCACCTGGTCTTCCCGCAACATGGTTGAATTTTAAACACGCCGTTTTTTTAGTTTCCCTTAGTGAATCCTTGTTCACTAACTTCCAATTATAAGACAGAGAAACTAGCTAAACAGAAGCAAAATACTGCGGATGCTGGAAATCTGAAACAAAAACAAGAAATGCTGGATTCACTCAGCAGGTCTGGCAGCATCTGTGGAAAGAGAAGCAGAGTTAACGTTTCGGGTCAGTGACCCTTCTTCGGAACTGACAAATATTAGAAAAGTCACAGATTATAAACAAGTGAGGTGGGGGTTGGGCAAGAGATAACAAAGGAGAAGGTGCAGATTGGACCAGGCCACATAGCTGACCAAAAGGTCACGGAGCAAAGGCAAACAATATGTTAATGGTGTTTTGAAAGACAAAGCATTAGTACAGATTAGGTGTGAATATACTGAATATAGAACATCAGCAAGTGCAAACCTGAAGAAAAACAACCTGAAAAAAACAGTGGGTAAGCAAACTGAACAAACTAAGATGAAATGAAATAAATGCAAAAAATGTAAAAAGGAATGCAAAAAAAAGGAAGAAAAAAAGGAAGAAAAAATAACTAAAAATGACTAAAAATGAAAGTAAAGTGGGGGGCTGTCATGCTCTGAAATTATTGAACTCAATGTTCAGTCCGGCAGGCTGTAGTGTGCCTAATCGGTAGATGAGATGCTGTTCCTCGAGCTTGCGTTGATGTTCACTGGAACACTGCAGCAATCCCAGGACAGAGATGTGAGCATGAGAGCAGGGGGGAGTGTTGAAATGGCAAGCAACCGGAAGCTCAGGGTCCTGCTTGCGGACTGAGCGGAGATGTTCCGCAAAGCGGTCACCCAGTCTGCGCTTGGTCTCCCCAATGTAGAGGAGACCACACTGTGAGCAGCGAATACAGTATACTACATTGAAAGAAGTACAAGTAAATCGCTGCTTCACCTGAAAGGAGTGTTTGGGGCCTGGGATAGTGAGGAGAGAGGAGGTAAATGGGCAGGTATTACACCTCCTGCGATTGCAAGGGAAGGTGCCCTGGGACGGGGACGAGGTGGTGGGGGTAATGGAGGAGTGGACCAGGGTGTCGCGGAGGGAACGATCCCTTCGGAATGCTGACAGGGGAAGGGAGGGGAAGATGCGACTGGTAGTGGCATCACGCTGGAGGTGGCGAAAATGGCGGAGGATGATCCTTTGGATATGGAGGCTGGTGGGATGAAAAGTGAGGACAAGGGGAACCCTGTCACGGTTCTGGGAGGGAGGGGAAGGGGTGAGGGTAGAGGTGCGGGGAATGGGTCGGACACGGTTGAGGGCCCTGTCAACCACAGTGGGGGGAAATCCTCGGTTGAGGAAAAAGGAGGTCATATCAGAAGCACCGTCATGGAAGGTAGCATCATCAGAGCAGATGCGTCGGAGACGGAGAAACTGGGAGAATGGAATGGAGTCCTTACAGGAGGTAGGGTGTGAAGAAGTGTAGTCGAGGTAGCTGTGGGAGTCAGTGGGCTTATAATGGATATTGGTAGACAACCTATCCCCAGAGATGGAGACAGAGAAGTCGAGGAAGGGAAGGGAAGTGTCAGAGATGGACCATGTAAAGGTGAGAGAAGGGTGGAAATTGGAAGCAAAGTTGATAAAGTTTTCGAGTTCGGGGCGGGAGCAGGAAACGGCACCGATACAGTCATCAATGTACCGGAAAAAGAGTTGGGGGAGGGGGCCTGAGTAGGACTGGAACAAAGAATGCTCGACATATCCCACAAAAAGACAGGCATAACTAGGACCCATGCGGGTACCCATAGCGACACCTTTTACTTGAAGGAAGTGCGTGGAGTTGAAGGAGAAGTTGTTCAATGTGAGAACAAGAACAATGTGGGAACCTCGTCCCCGTCCCAGGGCACCTTCCCTTGCAATCGCAGGAGGTGTAATACCTGCCCATTTACCTCCTCTCTCCTCACTATCCCAGGCCCCAAACACTCCTTTCAGGTGAAGCAGCGATTTACTTGTACTTCTTTCAATGTAGTATACTGTATTCGCTGCTCACAGTGTGGTCTCCTCTACATTGGGGAGACCAAGCGCAGACTGGGTGACCGCTTTGCGGAACATCTCCGCTCAGTCCGCAAGCAGGACCCTGAGCTTCCGGTTGCTTGCCATTTCAACACTCACCCCTGCTCTCATGCTCACATCTCTGTCCTGGGATTGCTGCAGTGTTCCAGTGAACATCAACGCAAGCTCGAGGAACAGCATCTCATCTACCGATTAGGCACACTACAGCCTGCCGGACTGAACATTGAGTTCAATAATTTCAGAGCATGACAGCCCCCCACTTTACTTTCATTTTTAGTCATTTTTAGTTATTTTTTCTTCCTTTTTTTCTTCCTTTTTTTTGCATTCCTTTTTACATTTTTTGCATTTATTTCATTTCATCTTAGTTTGTTCAGTTTGCTTACCCACTGTTTTTTTCAGGTTGTTTTTCTTCAGGTTTGCACTTGCTGATGTTCTATATTCAGTATATTCACACCTAATCTGTACTAATGCTTTGTCTTTCAAAACACCATTAACATATTGTTTGCCTTTGCTCCGTGACCTTTTGGTCAGCTATGTGGCCTGGTCCAATCTGCACCTTCTCCTTTGTTATCTCTTGCCCAACCCCCACCTCACTTGTTTATAATCTGTGACTTTTCTAATATTTGTCAGTTCCGAAGAAGGGTCACTGACCCGAAACGTTAACTCTGCTTCTCTTTCCACAGATGCTGCCAGACCTGCTGAGTGAATCCAGCATTTCTTGTTTTTGAACTAGCTAAACAGGTTTTCTTAGGTTTAAAGAAAAAGGGTTGAACTTTATTAAACTTAAACTCTCATTCAGTTAACGCCTAACAATACGCGATGCGCCCATACTAGCATGCATATGCGACACACACATGCAGATAGAGACAGAAAAGAACAGAAGAAATAAAATGGAAAAGTTTGAGGCAATATATGAAGATGGTTTTGGTTACTGTTCTTTGAACTCGCTGTAACGTCCTTGATTGTAGGTAGGTCTTGCTTTTCGTTGGGGCCCAGTACTCTTCTTAAACCTTGTTCAATATAGAAGACTTTTCTCTCTTCAAGTTCATGAGTCCTCAGTGGCTCCAGAGGCTTGTGAGAAAGAGATGGGAGCAGACAGGAGAGGTCTTCTCACTCCAGGAGCAAACAGTCTTTTTTTGAGTTCAAACTGTTTGTACAACTCAGAAAAACCCAGGTTGCCAAGCAAGTTAGTTATGTGACTAGCTGGTCTGACCACGTCTGTTTGTGCATTCTCTTGTCTGAGCCGACCCTTGAACGTCTTTTCTTACACATTATACCTGGTGCTCAAAGCCCATTGGGGGTTAAATTGGAGCAGGGAAGTGAGCCCTTTTGTCCCTCCAAGCGCTGTCTGTTAGTATGCAAAAATGTTTTTCCAGCCAAGTGTCAGGTGATTTTTTTAACAAGTCCTTTCTTAACTCCAGTAACAGTTTAAAATCAATGTTCATATGACAAAATCAAGATGCCTCATTCTTGACAGGTGGGGGCCTGCATGACAATGGGAAAATTCCCAGGGACTTCCCAGTTACACCTCCTTGACATGGGCAGAGCAGCAAAAGATTCTCCTATGTCCTCCTCCACCAGAAAACCTTTATAGCTTGAAAGTAGGTTGAAATCCCATCAGAGCTGTGTTCTGCCCCCTTTTCTGGTACCCCCATCCAGAAATCCTTTAGATTTCCACTTTGGTGCAAATCAGACCCAGGAGTTAATGAATATTTCTTGGTATAGTAAGGTACAGCTGGTAGCTTACATTTCATGTGTGGAAGTGATTTAAATATAGAGGGAATTTTATCAATAAATATGACTAAATATGACTAAATTGAACAGAGAATGGGGAAAAACCCAAAAAAGTAAAATCCTCAATGGACTGGGTAACAGACAGAGCTAGGGTTAGAGATACAAAGAAAAGTGCAATTGCAGATGGAAAAGCAATAAAAAGAGCTAATGGAACTCCAGGTTTTATATTCAAGGGGAATGAACACAAAAGCAATAAGATGGTGATGATTTTGCATAAGAATTTAGTTAGGCTACTATAGACGTATTGTGTGCAGTATTGAGTGTCCTGTCATAAAAAAAATATTGGAAATGGTGCAACTACTGGAAATGAGAGAATATAATTTTGAAGAGAAAATCAACAACAACTATATTTATGAAGCAAAGATGGGGGGAAAATCTAATAGAAGTTTTCAAAATTAGGAATGGGTTTGAGACAATAAATAGTGAAGGAATACTTTGAGCAGTTTGTGAATCAGTCACTAGAGTACCGTAGCCTCAGAGTTAGCACTAGAATCAGCGTGGCCTTGGGATGTATGGTATGTCAAATTTCCCACATAAAGTTGCTTCAGGAAATATGTTGCTTAAATGTTTGTATGTAAAAAGAAGTTAAGAAAACCTCAAAGGACCTTTATCAGAAAAATGTACCTAACTTACCTCTGCCAGTCTGAGTTCTGGAGGGAGCAGTCAAAACCATCTATCATAGGATAATTAAAAATATTGGAGATGATATTTTGACTTGTGGGCATGAAGGCACAAGTCAAATTCAAATTTCCAGCATCTGAGACAACAGTTCTCCTATCATAAATAAGAACAGAAAGTGCTGGAAATACTCAGCAGGTCTGGCAGCATCTGTGGAGAGAGAAGCAGAGTTAACTTTTCAGCTCTGTGACCTTTCATCAGAACTGGCAAAGGTTAGAAATGTAATAGGTTTTAAGGAAGTAAAGTAGGGGTGGGGGGAAGGGAACAAAAGGGAAGAAGTGTGTGATAGGACAGAGGGCCGGAGAGATTAACTGACAAGGAGCTCATGGAGCAAAGGCAAAGAGAGTGTGTTAATGGTGTGGTGAAAGACATAGCATTAGTACAGGGACTATGTTAATGACAGAATAATGAACAGCCCTAGCCAAAAGCACAAACATGAAAAATCCAGTTTAAGGCAGTCACATGTAAAAAATGATAAAACAAAATAAAATAATAATAAAAAAGGGTCAGTCATGCTCTGAAATTATTGAACTCAATACTGAGTCCAGAAGGCTGTAGAGTGCCTAAGTGGAAAATGTGGTGCTGATCCTCCAGCTTGTGTTGATGTTCACTGGAACACTGCAGCAGGCCAAAGACAGAAATATGGGCATGAGAGCAGGGGGGTGGGGGGGTGGGGAGGAGTGGTGATTGAAATGGCAAGCAACCAGAAGTTCGGGGTCGTGCTTTTGGACTGAGCGGCAATGTCGCGGTTCTGGGAGGGAGGTGAAGGGGTGAGGGCAGAAGTGTGGGAAATGGGTCGGACACGGTAGAGGGCCCTGACAAACATAGTGTGGGAAAATCTTCAGTTGAGGCAAAAGGAAGACATATCAGAAGCACTGTCTTGGAAGTTTTCATTATCAGAGCAGATGCATCGGATATGGAGAAATTGGGAGAATGGAATTGGGAGTCCTTACAGGAAGCAGAGTGTGAGGAAGTGTATTCAAGGTAGAAGAAGTGAGAGTGCATGTCTACAGGTCCCTGAAGGTGGCAGGACAGTTAGATAAAGTGGTGAAGAAGACATATGGAATGGTTTTCTATGGTTCTAGTTAACTGTGGAAGTCAGTGGGCTTATAATGAATATTAGTGGACAGTCTGTTCCCGGAGATGGAGACAGAGAAGTCGAGGAAGGGAAGGGAAGTGTCAGAGATGGACCATGTAAAAATTAGAGAAGGGTGGAAATTGGAAGCAAAGTTGATGAAGTTTTCCAGTTCGGGATGAGAGCAGGAAACAGTTCTCCTATCATTTTTGCATCAATGCAAAGTGCTTTCAGGTGCATATTGATGCAAAAGTGCCAATATAAGGATGTAAATGCATTGGAAGCAGTTTAGAGAAGGTTTACTAGACTGATAACTGGAATGGGCAGGCTATCTTATGAGAAAAGATTGGACAGGCTAGGCTTGTATCCGCTGGAATTTAGAAGAGTAAGAGGTGACTTGAGTAAAACATATAAGATCCTGAGGGGTCTTGACAGGGTGGATGTGGAAAGAATGTTTCCCCTTGTGAGAGAATCTAGAACCGGGGTCACTATTTAAAAATAAGGCAGAGATGAGGAGAATTTTTTTCTCTCAGAGGATCGTGAGTCTTTGGAACTCTCTTCCTTAAAAAGCGGTGTAGGCAGAGTCTTTGAATATGTTTAAGGCAGATGTAGACAGATTCCTGATAAGCAAGGGGATGAAAGGTTATTGGAGGTAGGTGGTAATGTGGAGTAATCAGTTCAGCCATGAACTTATTGAATAGCGGAGTAGGCTTGAGGGGCCGAGTGGCCTACTTCTGCCCCTAATTCGTATGTTCGTATACCTCAATAATCAGATCCCAATATGAATCCAGAATGCACTAAAGTCAACCCCTCACAGAAGCCATGTCACAAAATTTTGACCTCTTGACATCATGTGAAGTCAAACTCCATTACAGCTTAAAAAATGATCAGGGGTCTGTTGAATCCTGACCACTTTATAAACTTGTTGCAATCCTTTTAATATTGTGCCCGCGTTCACCTAACACTATAAAATAGTCAGTAGAGGAGATGAGCTTCCTACTTGAGTAAAAGCAGCCACAGGGCTCTTTCCCATCCATGAGACTAGAATTTGCAGCTGGAAGCAACCTGAAGTATAACTGAAGAGTTGTCTGCTGCATTTTGCACTACACAGCAGTAAAACTGGAGCCTTCATTGTGGCCACTGATAATTTAACAGGACCATTATTCAACAAGTTTCACAGTCACATAAAGTGGCAATGTAACTCACAAGTCTGACTCCTAAACCTGATGATGTCCCTATCCCTACTGGACAGCATACATGTGTGTGACTGCCAGATAAGGGCACCCACTAAGCAATAGTTTGCTGACAGTCACTCTTTTGGCTGGCATGGTACCAGAGGGCTGTTGGGAAAACCAGAACCCATTAAAAGCCTTTAGGAGAGTGTAGTATATTGTAATAGCCAAGCATTTTTTTATGCTGCCCTCTCTGTTGTGGAGGTGTAAATAAAGTTAGTTCAATAATGGCAACTTGCTGTGAGTCCTCATATTAGTCTACTCAGTGAAATACACAACAAAAAGATGAGGATGAGATGGGATTGAATTCTTTTTTACATTTCACTTGAGAAATTACAATCTGAAGAACATTGTGGCTCACTTTTTGGAATTCCCAAAGTTGATTTTGAGGACGTTTGGGGCGATTTGAAAGATTGCTTCGTATGTGTGCACATCGTGTTCAGGTACAACTTAGTGAGTCATCACAGTACATAATTTTTTAAAAATGGCACTGAAGACGTATTTTGGGAAAATGGAGAAATTCATCCCTAACAAAGGTGTAATCACAAATGAAGGTTACATAATTGGCTGAAAGCAAATAAAATAGGAGATGAGGATAAAGTAAATGTTTTCCTCGCCATGATTGGGCCAGATGCTTTTGCGGTGGCGTCTAACCAATGTTGCCCGCAAGATGCCAGTACTATGTACTACTCTGAAATGAATGAAATTCTGGTCTTATATTATGACACAACTAAGAATGAAACTGCACTAAGAGTTGCATTCCATGAAAGGAAGCAGTTGTCTAGTGAGACTATTGCAGATTATATTCTTGAATTAAAGAAACTGTCTCGTCACTGTGGGTATGGTGCAAAATTTGAAGTCAAGCTTAGAGACAAGTTCATTGGAGGTCTAAAGAACAGTAAAATCCAGGCCAAAAGCTTTTGAGTAAAGGCAATAAGCAGACATGGAAGGAGGTCTGCAATGAGGCCACAGCCATGGAAATGGCAAGAAGAGATAGTTTCAAATTGCAAGGAAGTTCTTTTCCTGAGTCAGCAGGGGCAGTCCACCAGATTTCAGTGGGAACCAAGCCATGGCAGCCCAGTTCACAGAGTTAGAATCAGAAATCTAGATGCTACCATTGCCATGGTAGCCACCAACCATCTAAATGTCCCCACATCCAGTCAAAGTGCAATGAGTGTGCGAAAGTCGGTCATATCTGGACGACTTGCAGAAGTAGAGGAAACAGTAATGCTCCAGGTCGCAGTAAAGCTCCAGGTCGCAACAATGCACCAGGTCAAGATCATGGTAAGCTTAAAGCTATCAGGAGCCTGGAAGTCCTTGACTGCGCATATGATAGATGTGGAAACACAGTAGGAAGATCAACAGTTGTAATCAGTCAGAGAGCAAGATAAACAGCACATGGAAGATGAGAGTAAAAGGGCTGAAGATATAATTCCAGTGCCCACAGTAAAAATGAAAGTCATAGTTTCATAACTTACTTTCATCAATGATACAGATGCAACAGTGTCCTTTATCTCAAAAAGAGAGTACAAGAAGGTCCCCACATCACATTCCCGTACACAAAACTGTTGTGAAACTGATTAGTTATTCCAATGACAATATTCCCATATTAGGTGAAGTTAATGTTAGGATGCATCATCGTATTCTACCCTATTACTTGCCATTGGTAGTAGAAGGAGGGAACAAAGTCTCCCTAATGGGAAGGAATTAGCTTAAGGAAATACAGTTAAACTGGGCTTATTTACAGTAGGGATCAGCAAAAGTATGTCTTACATTGAGGAAGTGCTAACAGAGCACAAAGTGGTCTTTGAGCAAGGAGAACCAAATGATCCAACAAAGGTTCCTTTCATTCCATGGCCAAACACAAGAAAACCATGGGAATGAGTACATGTCGATTTCTTTGAAGTGGAAGGGAAAGAGTATTTTGTTTTGGTTAATAGCTGTAGCAAGCGGATAAATGCTGAGTCCATGCCCAATACCACAAGTGCCAAAACTACTGAGGTTTAGAGAAACTGGTTTGCAATTTATGGGTTGACAGAGATGTTGATGTCAGATAATGGTCCACAGTTTACATCAGAAGAGTTTGAAATATTTCTGAGTAAGAATGGAGTCTAACACAATACCACCATACTACCCAACATCAAATGGTGCTGCAGAAAGAAGTGTACAAATTGTGAAGAGGTCTTTGCAGAAGTATTTGCTAAGTGACAAGCTAGGCAGTTATTTTCTTGTTTCTCTTTGACACAGGCTAGACAATTTTCTGTTCTGTTACAGAATAACCCCACAGTCTACAACAGGTCTCTGACATTACTAGTTCATGTTTAAACACACTCCTAGGATAAGATTTAGTTTGCTTAAGCCTGACATCAATAGCAAAGTAAGAGAAAAGTAAGATAGAGTAAAGATGAGTCATGATACACAAGGCATGAAACTTAGAGATAAAAACAAGAAATTTTGGAAATACTCAGCAGGTCTGGCAACATCTGTGGAGAGAGAAGCAGAGTTAATGTTTCAGGTCAGTGACCCTTCTTCAGAACTGACAAATATTGGAAATGTAAAAGGTTTTAAGCAAGTAAAGCGGGGGGGATGGTGGGGGGGAGGTGGTAGAGCAACAGATAACAGAGGGAAGGTGTTGATAGCACAAGGTCACAGCGAATAACTGACCAGAAGGTCATGGAACAAAGGCAAACGGTAAGTTAATGGTGTGCTGAAAGACAAAGCATTAGCGTAGAGAGGGTATGAATTGACTGTAAAGCACAAAGCACTCCAAACACAAACATTAAAATGTTTTTTAAAAACAGAAACCGTGGGTAGGCACAATAGAAACAAACTAAACAAACAAAAAAAAACTAAAATAAAATAACGAAATAAAAAAGAAAAAAAGAAAAAATAACTAAAAATAAAAAGGGGGGCCCGTCATGCTCTGAAATTATTGAACTCAGCGTTCACTCCAGCAGGCTGTAGCATGCCTAATCAGTAAATGAGATGCTGTTCCTCAAGCTTGCGTTGATGTTCACTCGAACACTGCAGCTGCATAATGGTTTCTGGCCATTTCAACACCACCCCCGCTGCTCTCATGCTCACATCTCTGTCCTGGGATTGCTCACCCATTAAAATATTGCCTCTGGTTGGATAAGTTAAGTGGCAATTTACAGCTTGGTGTAGATACCAATAATAAAATTCAGGTGATCAGGAGTCAGGAAAGTGGATATAGAGTATTCAAAGCTGGTCCCTGCTGAAAAACTGTTCCATGGTGATTTTGTTATAGCCTGCACACCTGCATTATTTTTTCTGACAAGGTGCCAGGCCTGCATCACTCAGGTTTTAGAGGTTCTCCTACCTGCTCCACTGCACTCCAGAAGGCTCATTCTGGCTCCTGACCACCCCTCTCCCATTCAGCATCCTCTTCTTTGATGACTTATGTTAGGGCCGCAGACAGCAAAGCAACAGTCCAAATTGAATCCAGTCTCATGGGCAAACTGGCTGTGGAGTCGCAACATGTGCTGGCAGTTGACTGCATTTATTAAAACGGGAGACTTAAATTCAGGCCAGACTTGTTTCCGGTTTGGGTGCACCCTGAAAGTTGGCTGTCAGTTAGGTGCCCAAAAAGTGCCTATAACGAATTTCTATTCCAATGATTCTATGATATGTTGTCAGGTCTTGTAAGTAATGCAGTTTCAGTCTGGCTATCACCTCCTTTCAGCTATGTTCCTGTGCTGTCCTCCAGAGACACTGCAATGGAGTGTAAAACAGAGTGACACACCTTGTGTTCACTTCAATGAAACAGGGAATTGCTGTTATGGGTTTTTGACAGCTAGAGAAAGTGTAGGCTCCATTTTGTGTCTAGGTTACAATATAAAGTTGAAAAGACAAACGGCAATCCATCGCAGAAGGATTGCCACTGTCATGGGCACATACATCAGGGAAGAAAATAAAGTTTCTTGCAAACCATTTTCTCAGTCTGGGTAACCTTTGTCTCCCTGACTCAGATTGGCAATCTGCGGCCCCCAGATTCCACTATGTCTGCAGGATGGACAACCATGTTGTATTCCTCCAGGCCTGGGAACCTGCATCCATTGGCTCCATTGGGATTTGGAGCATCAATGGGTCAAAGCAGCCAATCAAAGGTCTGCCCCACTGCTTTTCCAGTGCAACAGATTTTTAGGTTCTATACCATTTACAGTTTTCCCACAATTCATTATGAATGCCCTTTAAACTTGCTGGCATGTGATTTTTCACCACCCTCTATTGAGCTCCAATCTTTGGGCCCAATGTTTACTGAAAGCTTAGCTGGAGATGTATGCATATATTAAATCAACAAACCACAGGAAATCCTAAGAAATCAGTCTTTGGCCAAAGCAAAGGGGATAAAATCATTCCTGCTGTTTTAGCACAGGGTTAAAAAAAATCCCTCCACTGAATTTTTGGAAGGTGCGTAAAGTGGCATGTAGGAGTTTTTATTTTGTAAGAGAATTAATACTGTTGCACATTTTCTTCTCTTCTACCTGAGTGAGTTCTAAATTCCAAGGTATGGTCACTGCACTTTTAGTTTTAAAGAAAATTACAGCTAGACACCTTTGCCTCAACAGCCTGAGAGATTCCTTGTTCTCGGTTAGCTCTTCAGGCCCTTCACTTTGTTTGATTTGTTCGGGTTTCATACATAGCAATTTTAGCTATTTAATTCTGTATTTCAATTTGATGAACCTGAATTAGGACCAGCTCTTCAAACTAAGGTTGGAGGTTTCAGCTGAGCTACCATAGCTGAGCTACCATGGTTTTGGATACTGGACCTAGAGTATCAATGCATGAAATAATGATTCAGTAAAGCCCTCAAAACATATATCACACTTCACTTTGGTTGATTAATGATGAGTCAAAAGTCATTCAGACTGAAAATATTTTTTTTTTCATTCAACTCAATAAAATAACCACTCTGCAGGTTACAGTGATTGGCAATATGATTTGTCAAGAGCATATTTTGCCTTTTGCTCATCACCACTGAAGTAACAGATGACAGCCCAGGAAAGTCACTGAATAAAAATTTTCTCAAAAATAAGGGTTAAATAATAATCCTGCAAGTTTTTATCACATCATCAAAAACAATGTTTAGTAATAGGTTTTTGCAATGATTGCGTCTACTCTAACATGCAACAAGATTTGTCAAATTCATAATGACATTAATTTAGTTTTTTTAATGTTATAACTTAAGTTACACTGTTGTTTTCCTGATATTTGATAATTTCCTTTGAAATATTGCTTATCGTGGGAATGATATTTGGCAGATATTTGTGTTATATTTTTAACCAACAGTTAAAGCTACTTATTTAAGTCCTAGTTACACTTGTAGCTTTATGAAGCAGAATAAATACTGCAATTAAAGCATTACCAATCATACCAGTTTTGGTGTTTCAAAGGATCTTTTATATTGACTTATCTTAAATTATGGCAAAATTGAAATTAGTTTTCCCCTCCATTCATTCCTTCTATTTTGAATCAATATCAGTTCCGAAGAAGGGTCACTGACCCGAAACGTTAGCTCTGCTTCTCTTTCCACAGATGCTGCCAGACCTGCTGAGTGGTTCCAGCATTTCTTGTTTTTATTTCAGATTTCCAGCATCTGCAGTATTTTGCTTTTATTATACAGTGCAGTGTGATGTCCTACAGAATCACAGGATTGTTAGAGCACAGAAGGAGCCATTTGGCCCATCGTGTCTGTACCAACTCTCCTAATCAGCATCCACCTAGTGCCATTCCCCCGCCTTCTCCCCGTAACCCTGCACATTCTTCCTTTCCATATAACTGTTTAATTCCATTTTGAATGCTTTTATTGAACCTGCCTCCACCATACACAACATCTGATCTCATCTGCTGCTGATTTAAATTACAACATTGTACATGTTTCATATACCTAAAAACTACACTCACTGGAAAGATCCTCTACAAAGTCAGAGTCTAAACAAGGTGATACAGGGGTGACTTGATTGATGCCTTTTCTAAAATCCCAATAGATCGGACATCAGACAACAGATGGGAGTCTTTTATAGACCTCCAAATAGTTCCAGAGATGTAGAGGAAAGGATAGCGAAGATGATTCTCGACAGGGGTGAGAGTAACAAGGTAGTTGTTATGGGGGACTTTAACTTTCCAAATATTGACTGGAAATACTATAGTTCGAGTACTTTAGATGGGTCAGTTTTTGTCCAGTGTGTGCAAGAGGGTTTTCTGACACAGTATGTAGACAGGCCAACCAAGGGCGATGCCACATTGGATTTGGTACTGGGTAATGAACCCGGCCAGGTGTTAGAGTTAGATGTAGGTGAGCACTTTGGTGATAGTGATCACAATTCGGTTAGGTTTACCTTAGCGATGGGCAGGGACAGGTATATACCGCAGGGCAAAAATTATAGCTGGAGGAAAGGAAATTATGATGCGATTAGGCAAGATTTAGGATGCGTAGGATGGGGAAGGAAACTGCAGGGGATGGGAACAATCGAAATGTGGAGCTTATTCAAGTAGCAGGTACTGCGTGTCCTTGATAAGTATGTACCTGTGAGGCAGGGAGGAAGTTGTCGAGCGAGGGAGCCGTGGTTTACTAAAGAGGTTGAAGCGCTTGTCAAGAGGAAGAAGAAGGCTTATGTTACGATGAGACATGAAGGCTCAGTTAGGGCGCTTGAGAGTTACAAGCTAGCCAGGAAGGATCTAAAGGGAGAGCTAAGAAGAGCAAGGAGAGGACACGAGAAGTCATTGGCGGATAGGATCAGGGAAAACCCTAAGTCTTTCTATAGGTATATCAGGAATAAAAGAATGACTAGAGTTAGATTAGGGCCAATCAAGGATAGTAGTGGGAAGTTGTGTGTGGAATCAGAGGAGGTAGGGGAAGTGTTAAATGAATATTTTGCGTCAGTATTTACAGTAGAGAAAGAAAATGTTGTCGAGGAGAATACTGAGATTCAGGCTACTAGGCTAGATGGGATTGAGGTTCACAAGGAGGAGGTGTTATCAATTTTGGAAAGTGTGAAAATAGATAAGTCCCCTGGGCCAGATGGGATTTATCCTAGGATTCTCTGGGAAGCCAGGGAGGAGATTGCAGAGCCTTTGTCCTTGATCTTTATGTCGTCATTGTCGACAGGAATAGTGCCGGAAGACTGGAGGATAGCAAATGTTGTCCCCTTGTTCAAGAAGGGGAGTAGAGACAGCCCTGGTAATTTTAGACCTGTGAGCTTTACTTCGGTTGTGGGTAAAATGTTGGAAAAGGTTATAAGAGACAGGATTTATAATCATCTTGAAAAGGATAAGTTCATTAGCGATAGTCAGCACGGATTTGTGATGGGTAGGTCGTGCCTCACAAACCTTATTGAGTTTTTCGAGAAGGTGACCAAACAGGTGGATGAGGGTAAAGCAGTGGATGTGGTGTATATGGATTTCAGTAAGGCGTTTGATAAGGTTTCCCATGGTAGGCTATTGCAGAAAATACGGAAGTATGGGGTTGAAGGTGATTTAGAGCTTTGGATCAGAAATTGGCTAGCTGAAAGAAGACAGAGGGTGGTGGTTGATGGCAAATGTTCATCCTGGAGTTTAGTTACTAGTGGTGTACCGCAAGGATCTGTTTTGGGGCCACTGCTGTTTGTCATTTTTATAAATGACCTGGAAGAGGGTGTAGAAGGGTGGGTTTGTAAATTTGCGGATGACACTAAGGTCGGTGGAGTTATGGATAGTGCCGAAGGATGTTGTAGGGTACAGAGGGACATAGATAGGCTGCAGAGCTGGGCTGAGAGATGGCAAATGGAGTTTAATGCGGAAAAGTGCGAGGTGATTCACTTTGGAAGGAGTAACAGGAATGCAGAGTACTGGGCTAATGGGAAGATTCTTGGTAGTGTAGATGAACAGAGAGATCTTGGTGTCCAGGTGCATAAATCCCTGAAAGTTGCTACCCAGGTTAATAGGGCTGTTAAGAAGGCATATGGTGTGTTAGCTTTTATTAGTAGGGGGATCGGGTTTCGGAGCCACGAGGTCATGCTGCAGCTGTACAAAACTCTGGTGAGACCGCACCTGGAGTATTGCGTGCAGTTCTGGTCACTGGCATTATAGGAAGGATGTGGAAGCTATGGAAAGGGTGCAGAGGAGATTTACTAGGATGTTGCCTGGTATGGAGGGAAGGTCTTACGAGGAAAGGCTGAGGGACTTGAGGTTGTTTTTGTTGGAGAGAAGGAGGAGGAGAGGTGACTTAATAGAGACATATAAGATAATCAGAGGGTTAGATAGGGTGGATAGTGAGAGTCTTTTTCCTCGGATGGTGATGGCAAACACGAGGGGACATCGCTTTAAGTTGAGGGGTGATAGATATAGGACAGATGTCAGAGGTAGTTTCTTTACTCAGAGAGTAGTAGGGGTGTGGAACGCCCTGCCTGCAGCAGTAGTAGACTCGCCAACTTTAAGGACATTTAAGTGGTCATTGGATAGACATATGGATGAAAATGGAATAGTGTAGGTCAGATGGTTTCACAGGTCGGCGCAACATCGAGGGCCGAAGGGCCTGTACTGCGCTGTAATGTTCTAATTCTAATTCTAACTAGGCTTTTTCAATGGCAATGCCTATAACTCACACGGAAAAGCATGCTTGGTTCTAATCTATGTAATCAATGTAATTGGCAATAAAGTTAATAAGATTTGCTAACAGTTTTCAGCTAACTTGACAGTGCACGGATGCAGGGCTCAAATTTGCTTGTAATTGGTGTGATATCAGTGCAGCAGAAGAACTGTTCATTCACATGACATCTCTGTTAACCCATCATCTTTTATCCTGTGCTGTTCATTAAGGTTGATTGGAGCAATCATATTGCTCCAAATAGATTTGCTGTTGCTGGGACGGAGGGATGGTCTGTGCAGCAGCATTTAAAACAGCCAGTTCAAGGGATACATGTCCTTTTGGACAGCAATAGACAGGAGCAGCCAATGTTGAGAGAGAACAGCAGCCTCAATGGTGTTAGCAGCTAAATAAGTCCCCAGATTTTATCCTAAGAATCTTGACACATCTTAACAGAAGTCAGGCCCAGAAAAGCAAGACTATTGGGCACTGAGGGTAAGATGCCAATAATAGGATTGTTCGAGAAGTATAAAGAGAAGTAGCAAAAACAGTGATCACCATCTCAATAACTGCCAAACATTACAGAAAGATATTCAATTACCTCATAGGAGTGTCCAAGGTACGTCAAGTTACTGTTGTCGATAGACGTTCTGTACCAATGATAGAAACTTCACTCTTCTCCTTATCTATCATAATCTTATGTCATCTCATTATCAAAAAGGAGGAGGTGTTGGGTGTCTTGCAAAGCATTAAGGTAAATAAGTCCCCAGGGCCTGATGGGATCTACCCGAGAATACTGAGGGAGGCAAGGGAAGAAATTGCTGGGGCCTTGACAGAAATCTTTGCATCCTCATTGGCTACAGGTGAGGTCCCAGAGGACTGGAGAATAGCCAATGTGTTCCTTTGTTTAAGAAGGGTGGAAAGGATAATCCAGGAAATTATAGGCCGGTGAGCCTTAGGTCAGTGGTAGGGAAACTATTAGAGAGGATTCTTCGGGACAGGATTTACTCCCATTTGGAAACAAATGAACTTATTAGCGAGAGACAGCATGGTTTTGTGAAGGGGAGGTTGTGTCTTACTAATTTGATTGAGTTTTTTGAGGAAGTGACGAAGATGATTGATGAGGGAAGGGCAGTGGATGTTGTCTATATGGACTTTAGTAAAGCCTTTGACAAGGTCCCGCATGGCAGATTGGTGCAAAAGGTGAAGTCACACGGGATCAGAGGTGAGCTGGCAAGATGGATACAGAACTGGCTCAGTCACAGAAGACAGAGGGTATCAGTGGATGGGTGTTTTTCTGAATGGAGGGATGTGACTAGTGGTGTTCCGCAGGGATCAGTGCTGGGACCTTTGCTCTTTATAGTATATATAAATGATTTGGAGGAAAATGTAGCTGGTCTGATTCGTAAGTTTGCGGACGACACAAAGGTTAGTGGAGTTGCGGATAGTGATGAGGATTGTCAGAGGATACAGCAGGATATAGATCGGTTGGAGACTTGGGTGGAGAAATGGCAGATGGAGTTTAATCCGGACAAATGTGAGGTAATGCATTTTGGAAGGTCTAATGCAGGTGGGAAGTATACAGTAAATGGCAGAACCCTTAGGAGTATTGACAGGCAGAGAGATCTGGGCGTACAGGTCCACAGGTCACTGAAAGTGGCAACGCAGGTGGATAAGGTAGTCAAGAAAGCATACGGCATGCTTGCCTTCATCGGTCGGGGCATAGAGTATAAAAATTGGCAAGTCATGTTGCAGCTGTACAGAACCTTAGTTAGGCCACACTTAGAATATTGCATGCAATTCTGGTCACCACACTACCAGAGGGACGTGGAGGCTTTGGAGAGGGTACAGAGCAGGTTTACCAGGATGTTGCCTGGTCTGGAGGGCATTAGCTATGAGGAGAGGTTGGAAAAACTCGGATTGTTTTCACTGGAACGATAGAGGTGGAGGGGCGACATGATAGAGGTTTACAAAGTTATGAGCGGCATGGAGAGAGTGGATAGTCAGAAGCTTTTTCCCAGGGTGGAAGAGTCAGTTACTGGGGGACACAGGTTTAAGGTGTGAGGGGCAAAGTTTAGAGGGGATGTGCGAGGCAAGTCTTTTACACAGAGGGTGGTGAGTGCCTGGAACTTGCTGCCAGGGGAGGTGGTGGAAGCAGATACGATAGCCAGGTTTAAGAGACATCTTGACAAATATATGAATAGGAAGGGAATAGAGGGATATAGGCCCCGGAAGTGCAGAAGGTGTTAGTTTAGGCAGGCATCAAGATCGGCGCAGGCTTGGAGGGCCGAATGGCCTGTTCCTGTGCTGTACTGTTCTTTGTTCTCTGTTCTTAAGTTTGCTCATCAGAAACTATGTATCAGAGAAACTTACTTATGCAAAGGACAACCTCTGCAAACATTCAAGCACCAGCATTATTCAAAACCTTGGAGTCAACTCAGATTGTTTGCCACAAAGGGGTTCTGCTAGTTTTCAAGGACCCTTTTTAATGAGAAGATGCACGATTATCTTACATATCGTCGCCTTGCTACTGTCATGCATTTAACATTGTGTTTACTCCCTTCAAAAGAAAAGCTCACCTGTAACAAAGAAATGCAAGTGGGGAAGAAGTATCAGCATTAGAAACCTGGAGTCCGCATGATGAGGAGACATCTGACATGATCGGCAAACAAGCAGGGAGACTGTGAGAGTGTCAAGCTTTGTGTGCTTTTTCAAAGTACTCATTCAGGCCCTATTTCTTCAACAGAGAATGTGACAGCTAAACAAGATTTTCTGTTTTTCATCTTACCTTGGGTGGGGGGAAGGGGGTGAAGTTGCAGGAAACTCGCAAGAAGAGGGTGGCCATGATGATGACCACCAAAGCCTTTCCAGATTCGAATATACTGGTATCTGGCATCTCCAGAGCAACAACTGGTGCCCATCCTCACTAAGTCCATTATCTCAGTGATTGCAGGACCAACCATGACCAAGTCAGGAGGAAGTAGTTAAAGAGTTGAGAGGGTTTTCACTGGGTGGAGAACAGGGGGGTTAGTGAACATAATCGAGGACCTAGCAGTAGAAGAGAGACAGAGTGCCATTCTTTCACGCAGCGGGCAGAAATGACTGACCTTAGTTGAGGGATCAGCCTTCAAAAAGCTTTGATTAGGCAGCATAACTCTCATATGGGGGACAGAGAAGATAGTTTGCATGCATATGTTTGAGATGTTGGACAAGGACAGGAGTCCACTATCTGCATCTGCAACAAATTTCAGAAAGTTTCTCATAAACTGCAGAACATTCTGGAGCGAGTGACAATCCAAGGGATTACTGCAGCGTTAAGATACTCAGAAGAGCTTCTGTGACATCTAGAGTGGCAGCTAACTATGTTGCAATAGAGGCTTTGAATAGTACACATTCACAGGACTTCCAAGACCTAAATGAGACTATTTGATCTTTTATGACACCAACAAGTAGCAGTGGACTGCAAGAAGTGATTGAAGATGTCATTGTCTCTTCAGAGAGTGACAATGAGCCTGCTTCCTACACCCCTGACCAAAGAAGAAGTTTCAGGCACGAGCATGGCACCCATTCTCACTGCAAGAGAAAAGCTGCCAGAAACTAATCCTTCCAGAACAGCAACTTCATTGAAATCAGTGTTACCTTTAAGGCTCCAACAGAATCTTCCCAAAAGCCAAACTATTCAAACTTATCTCACTTTCAGAAAATCTCATGGGAGCTAGAGCAAGTAGCTGGCCAGCGACCCCCACATCCCCATAAACGAATAAAAAAGTAGGTTAATACAAAAGCAAAATACTGCAGATGCTGAAAATCTGAAATAAAAACAAGAAATGTTGAAAATACTCAGCAGGTCTGCCAGCATCTGTGGAGAGAGGAGCAGAGTTAACGTTTCAGGTCAGTGAACCTTCATCAAAAAGTAGGTTGGTTGACATATAGGGGAATTTTGGTGGTAAAAAAATAGTTATAAATAGTGGATGATTTTTTGACACCTGTTGATTAACTTTTTTTGTGCAAAAAATATCATTTGACTGCACTCTGTTCATTTTTGTTTAAACTGATGTATGTTTCGGACATGGGAAATATGGACTTCTATCTTATGAAGGAAATTGGCCAAAGTCTTTGACAGTATGAAAGAACATAAGACCAGTGGAGATGTTCACTGATGATTGCACAATGTTCAGCACCATTCGCGATTCCTCAGATACTGAAGCAGTCCGTGTAGAAATGCAGCAAGACCTGGACAATATCCAGGCTTGGGCTGATAAGTGGCAAGTAATATTCGCGCCACACAAGTGCTAGGCAATGACCATCTCCAACAAGAGAGAATCTAACCATCTCCCCTTGACGTTCAACGGCATTACCATCGCTGAATCCCCCATTATCAACATCCTAGGGGCTACCATTGACCAGAAACTGAACTGGAGTAGCCATATAAATACCGTGGCTACAAGAGCAGGTCAGAGGCTAGGAATCGTGAGGCGAGTAACTCACCTCCTGACTCCCCAATGCCTGTCCACCATCTACAAGGCACAAGTCAGGAGTGTGATGGAATACTCTCCACTTGCCTGGATGGGTGCAACTCCAACAACACTCAAGAAGTTCGACACCATCCAGGACAAAGCAGCCAGCTTGATTGGCACACTATCTACAAACATTCACTCCCTCCACCACTGACGCACAGTGGCAGCAGTGTGTACCATCTACAAGTTACACTGCAGCAATGCACCAAGGCTCCTTAGACAGTTCCTTCCAAACCTGCGAACTCTACCAACTAGAAGGACAAGGGCAGCAAACACATGGGAACACCACCACCTGTAAGTTCCCCTCCAAGTCACAAAACCATCCTGACTCGGAACTATATCGCCGTTCCTTCACTGTCGTTGGGTCAAAATCCTGGAACTTCCTTCCTAACAGCACTGTGGGTCGACCTACCCCAAATGGACTGCAGCGGTTCAAGAAGGCCGCTCACCACCACCTTCTCAAGGGCAATTAGGGATGGGCAATAAATGCTGGCATAGCCAGTGACGCCCACATCCCATGAATCAATAAAAAAAATGAAATAAGTACAGCAATATGGCATTCAGCCAAGTAACATCAACCTCAGTTCCAACAAAACAAAATAGCCTCCTTAATGCAGCATCTACTTCAGGATACCTTAGTGTTACCTATACTGCCACTAGTAGCAGAAATTATTTAGTGGCTAAGTTGTAGAAAATGGGTCAGATGGGTTAGCCACGCCACATGTTCCACTTAAATGTAGTAGGGTAGGCTCCCAGCAGGCATTAAAGAAAACTGGTGAATTTTTGTCAGGGTATCTCTGATGTAATTTTAAATCAAAATTTTGATGCAATAGGCATTAGTGCATTTCATTGCCCCAAAATTGCCAGAAATTTGTCAGCAATTCAGAGGAAAGTCTCGTCCTGATGTCATTATTATGCTTGTATAAAGGGATCTTACATCATCCATAATGTTTTCCACATCTTGATTCTGAGATACAGGTACTGAAAGTTCATGGGTTCGACTTCCAGGTGCTGAAAACTTCCAGCTGGGCTTTCATTTGCATTTTTTTGGTGAGCACTTGTGACAATATGGGCACAATTCAAGCACTGCCAGAAGAAAGGAGACAGGAAATGAGGAACAAGTCAGCCACTTGGTCTTCAGCTGTCAGCCTGAGTTCCACAGGAACCTTTTCATTGGCTTTACCTTGGGCTGATTTTTCTTCCTAAATATAGATTTTCTTTGTGGTCTAAGCCTGGACTGAGGTCTGGATGCCCAGTGGCCTCGTTTCAACCTGTCTACCATGTGCCAGCAGTTCCCAAGTCCAGGAGGAGGAGACTCTTGAACTCTGAGTCCCTTCTCCTGGACATGCCCCCTACTCCACCTGTGAGTAACCTTGATTGGATGGCTGTGGTTATGGGTTCTGTTCTAAACAAGGCCCAGCAGACAGTAGCGTCGCACATTTAGATCCTGGTCTAATTCTTGGGCCTACTGCCATGCTGTTGGCAGTGCTCTGCTTAGTTAGATTGGATCAGAAAAGGCTGTGCAAATTTGAGGCCATACTTTTCAAATTTGACCAGGAGAAAGGGAATTTAAATATATATCTCTTGAACTCAAATAAAGGTACTAATCAAGTGTATATGCAACCAAAACTGAGAACAGAGTATATTTGAATTAAATGATTTGGTTTCTCCCTTGGCTACCTTTGGCAGACATCAATAGGTCAATTTTCTAATGTTACTGGTGGGAAGCCTACCTGCCAGCAATGCAAAGAAGAAAATCAAGCATACACTTTGGCTGGAACTGTGTTGTGTATTAAAATAACCTGATCCTTTTCTGGTTTTTAACTACGTATGTATCTTCACAGAAAGATAAAAGCTAGGAACTGGATGTATTATAAATAATAAATCCCTCATTTTTGTCACAGCATCATCCCCAACACTGTGCTCACCACTATCTCATCCATTTACATCCTTTTCTGTGCTGCTACCTTATATACATTCAGAAAAGATTTCTTTGGATAAAGGTCAAATAAAGTGCAACCAATTTATTTTCCCACATTGTGCTATGTAACTTTTTATTGTCCCATTGATTTTCCTTAGTGAAACTGTATGGTATGGGTCTTTTTCTCTCCTAACCTGTGACTTCTTGTAAATGACTTACCAGTGGAAGGACTAAGTGTGGAATCTAGCTGCTAAGTCTCTGTGGAAACTGCTTGCGAATGAGGTGGCCCTGTAACCGCTTTTATTAGTTCCTGAGATGGCCTTCAACTACTTTATGTGGTGTCTGACTGCTTTCGCCTGCTTTCTGGTGTGATGGTGGGATGGGTAAGGGTGGGGAGGCGTTGTGGTGGGGGGGGTGGGTGGGCGGGGTTGCAGGTGGCTGGGTGTTTCAGATGTGTAATTGTGTTATGAGTCAGCAACCTCATCCATGCCTATTCAAGACATGCTCCTGCTGCTGAGCACTTTCTCAACATGTTCCCTCATGTGTAATAAAACAGATTTCTAGGAAGAAAGAAGCCCTACTTGAAGACTGTCTCAAGTTGATCCACCAGCATGTTGAAACCAAGCAAAAGTGTTGTAGTTGGGAGCCCAAGCAAGTCTGCGCATTGATAAAAAGTACGCAATATTTCCGGTCATCAGCCTGAAGTGTTAACTCTGTTTCTCTTCCCACAGATCCTGACCTACTGAGTATTTCCAATCTTTTATTCTAAGCATATCCTTTGAGGTCTAAATCCCAAGGTTTCTCAGCTGAGGAAGAATGCAAGCCACTGTTCCAACTGCCCTCATTGATTACATGCCAATATGTGTGTGTTGGTCCTGTACTTTAGTGTATACTTGTGTTTCAGTGGGTGACTAAGTGATGCAGCAGTTGTATTAAGATTTTTAGTGTGAAGTCCTTTTGAGGTGTTAGTCTGCCAACATATCCAGATGTAAGTTGCAGTTTGAATGCGTGCTCTGCCAGGTAAGTGTGGCAGGGCTGCCGGGGCCAGTCTGGCAGGCCCCAGTGAGGTGGGGATGGTGGTCGTTAAGGGCATAGGTGGTGCCCACTGAGGTTCCCCAGTTCCCCCCTCACCATTTGTCCCCCTCACCCCCCCCCCCCACCGCTTGTACCCCCACCCACTTGTCCCTCAGCCCTGCTGATTGTCCCCCTACTCCTCACCCAGTCAGTCGGGTAGTCGCTCCCTCGCTCCCGGCTGGACACAGCCACATAATGATGTCATGGTGCATGCTGCCGACAATGTGTGCATGTGTGAGTTGATCCTGGCTAAGTGGCAAATTTGCGGGTGAGCTCAGATGACGTTGGAGCTTGCACATGCACTGGCTGTGTTGGTAGCATTGGCAAAAGGCAGTCCAATTTTTTGATCCCTAATTCATAGGAAAATAACTCGTTTAACCTTATAATCCCTCATTACGTCCGGATTCCCCCACAATGGGCCACTTAAGGGCATCAATCGGCCTATGGTCAGGAAGGCCATCATTGGCCTTTCCCGCCCCCAATAAAATCACACGGTGACAGGAAGGCAATGGGCACGCCACCCACTGTTAAATTCAGCCTGCACAGTGGAAACTCATCATAGAGTGAAACAAACCTGATATGAGCACTATATAAAAGGTGAAACCAGAAAGTCTGTGGTCAGTGAAACACTTGCACTGACAGTAACCGTTCTTTCAGCCTAACCTCACTGATTTCGATCGGGACAGTAACTTTGTGCAAATTGTATCAAGTGCCTTGGATACCACTAAGGGTAATCACACCTTATTGCCTGTGAGACTTCCCTGTAACATGGGGTCTACATATTCTGCAGTTGATTGGACCTCTTAGGAAGATGTATAGCGCATGTTAATTGTATTCTAGCAGAGACCCGCAAAACATTTGTGGTGACATTAGTATCTTTATTGCAACAGTATTTCTTTAAATCCTTATCCCATGCCATTCCATCCTTCCCATGCCATCCTTCTCATGCCATACACATCCCATCCCTTTCATGCCTCTCATACCATTCCCATCCCAGCCCCCATCTCACCCCTTCTCCCTATTTCATCTCAATCCCCCCATTCTGTCTGTCCCATGCCATCCCATCGCATCTCCATCCTCCTCCATAACTCCCATGCATTTCCTCTGCTTCCCATGCCATCCCCCATGCCATTCCCCCGACAATGCCATCTCACCCACCCCTCCCATGCCACCCCCTGCCCCATGCCATTTCCCCCCCACCACAACCCCCCCCCCAGCACTATTCCTCCAGCCAGTTTAACTTTGTTGTTGGACTCTCCTTACCTTCTGCTGTTCTTTCTCTCCACCAGTACCCCTATCCCACCCCTGCCCCACCAGCCGTTGGCAGCCACACATGCATCATGCACTCCAGTCCTCTGCACATTCCATATGCCTCCGTGTGCGCCAGGCTCTGTCCACCAAATCAACCCACCAACCAATTAGAACAGTGTGGACAGAAAAAAATTATTATAGATTAATTTTGTTTAATTGTAAGCCAGTAGTGGACATTATCTGGGAATTCACTTGAGCCCCCTATAAATAGACACAGACTAAAACTGTGATGGTTGGGTTAGGAGGTGTATGCTTCTAATGCAGAACTCTGTAAATAAATATAAAAGTGTAACAGATTGGCTCCAGTTCTATCCTTCAGCAACTGGCTTTCTGGAATAGAACTATGTGCTGTAGCACAGCAGCTAAAGTGACAGGGGCCGCAACTCCAGGAGCGACAGCAGCTGCCTTCTCTACAGTCACATGCAGCTGGATGGAAAGGAGGTGTTGGACACAGGGCTGCATCTCAAGGAGACAATACCCACAGCACAGTGTCTATAGACCACGCATCAGCTTCTTGGACCTCTGAACGGCCGTGCCTCCAAAGGCTCTAGCTCTCATGCAGGTGGTCGTGGTCCTTTACAGCAACGTTAATGAAAACCTTTGCTGAAGAGAAGCAGGTGGCCACTCATTGCCCCTGGCTGTCAAAGTGATAGCATCCATCAATGTTTCCGTGGCCTGCTGCTTCCAGGGATCAGCTGGTGGCACATGTAGAATCTCGCTATCTGCAACAGCCAGGTTCCTTGTTTGCGAGGACTTACAACTCTATGTGGCAATTAAGGCACCATCCGAACAGCCAGGCATTTTTGTTAATTGGCAGTTGGTACGTAACCACCACAAGAGGATAATGTAAGTGTACAAAAAGTATTCAGGGAGCTGCCATAACTCATTCATCCTTTGGCAGTCTCAAGTTCATGGCTCTTCTCTGCACCATGCAGCCTCAGCAGTTGACTCCTGGGGAATAAGGGATAACTACTCTTTTTTTTGATGACCCCAGTGAGGAACCCCACTACAGAAGCACAGGAAAGGGGCAACAGGAGCCATAACAGAGCAACAATAGAACAAGCTATTGGCTTGCTGATGATGAGGTTCCGCTGCCTTGACTGATCTGGAGATGCCCTTCAATATGGCTCATCAAAGGTGACAAGGATTATCTGCTGTGCCCTGCAAAACATGATGCTGCAGAGAGGACTGGAGCTGGCCCCAGAGGGAGGTAAAGATAACCTGGCATTCTCGGAGGAGGAGCATCCTGATGCCTACATGCGCAGACCTGCCTTCCAGAGAAGTCTGTGATGGCCTCATCCAGGTACACTTCACCTGAGCAGTATGTTTGCAGCATTGAAAGCTTTCCATCACGACCTCTATGCAAACCCCACCCCACCTCCACACCCAAGCCCTTACCCCCAAACACCAGCAAACTTCCTCTCTGCAGACACCCAGCCACTCATCACATTCATAGACTTACCTCCTCATCAAGGCAGCTCATTCCATTCACCAGAGTTAAATTGACCAAGGTCAATGGGGGATCCAACAAAGTAGAGATCATGACAATGAGTAGTTCACATATACCAATTCTTTTATTCAAATATAGAGAATCAATAGGACAGTAACAATGAAATAAGCGCCCAAGTGATTTCCTACATGCAGCTAAGGCCACCAAAGTGATGCTTTGATCAATGTTGTGTAAACTGGCAGCCAGAGTGTGCAGGCCATTGATATGGGCCAGCATGCACTTGGTGGCTTGCTGTCTCTGACTTTCCATAAAGTTGAGCACTCTTTCACGGAAGGTGGTCATCAGCGTAAAGCCCTGAGAGATAATGGCACTCATGCTGGAGATGGACTCCTTCATTTTCAGTTCAAGGGTGAGAACTGCCTCTGGAATTGCTTACAGAAGCACACACATTTCCCATTGTTGCTCCCCAAGTTCCTTTTCGGTGTCCTGCACCCTCCGACAGGGAGTCTCCACCCGTCTCTCTGTCTCCAGCACTTGCTGCTGCTCACATACGATGTGCTTCTCACCATGTGCCACCCTACCTATCTGAATTGCAGAACCCACTGAGGTATGTGTATCTGCCCTGGCGGAGGGTGCACATGAGTCATGTGATGGTACATCCTCAGAGTACTGGTCCTCCTCTGAGGACTTCTCGGCCTCATCATTCATCTCCACTGACACTGTTAATGCGCCTGTGGGAGATGGAAGACATGAGTTAGTGTTGAACTAGGTGAAATATGTTTCCAAGTTTACACAGTGCAAATCATGACATTTAATGTATTGGTGACATCTATTCAACATGACTGACAGTTAAGTGCAAAGTGGCAATGTGACATGTAATGCTGTCACCGGGGCTGAATTTTCATGACCGGGTTGGGAACCCAACATCTGGAACATTTCTGGGTCCCAACCGCTGACACAGCGCTATTTTAAATGAAAGTTGTTAATTCGCCTGCGTGTGAATCTGGCAACCAATTGGAATCACCGGAAGCATCCAGGAGGAAGAAAAAGGTCACTGAGGGCAATCTGCAAAGGTAAGTGGCGGTGTCACACTCACAAGAAGTGAAGCAATGAAAATACAGAACCAAACTGAAGAGTTATAAAAAAATTGACTTTTCCTTTAAAAAGTGGAAAATGTGCTGCAAAATGACCACCGTAGGTCGGCTGACTTGGCTTGCATATTCAAACTGCCTCACTGACTGTTAGAGATAAAAGAACACATTCCAGGATAGAAGGTGTCAATTGCACCCATTCTGAAACCATTAAGATACATTCCTGAATTGAAAGGGTTCTTCTGAAACAAAGAAGGTCTGAATTAGCCACATCCTGGGCTATTGTGTGGTCACAACAAGGAGGAGCCTCTGTGTCTCCTCACAGAGGCTAATGTGAGAGATTTTTACCTTAAAAGGTAGTTTTCTGGATAGAGAGAGAAAGAGAAAAATCACAAGAACATCACAGAAAGTAAGTCAAGCCAATTGCTGTGGAAAGGCCATCCAAAACAAGAAAATAGCCCTGCTGTGAATTCTACACTTCAGCTTGGTGCAGTAGAGAACTGAAAGTGACCACCACCTCCAGTCTAAAGTCATAACAACCGAAAACTACAAACATCCAGGCCTGCAACTTTTAAAAGAAACTGTCCACTGAGAAGATTCAACAGGTTTACTGTGAACCCCGAACTCCTACCTCACTTCAAACCACTTACCCTTTTTCTCTCTATCTTTCTATTCTTATGCGTGTGTGTGTGAATATGTGCATGGGTGCAGTTGCGACCGTTGCCTTCAGTGTTGCAGCACCAAGGAGATCAGAGGGCCTCTGAGGGCATGGGCATGCATCGCCGGGTGGCACCCTGTTTCTCTGATGCCTCCCTGGAGGCACTAATTTGATGCAGTGTCAGAGAGGAGAGAGCCGTTCTTCCTGGCCTCAGGAAGGAGAAATCCATCGAGCGAGACCAAGAGAGTGTGGATGGAGGTGGCCACGAAGGTCAGCAGCCAGGAACCCTCAAGAAGAACCTGGGTCCAGTGGTTCAATTAACTATTGCCGTTCGGTAAGGTGAGTGGCCAGCGGCACCCGCTTCATTGGCACCAACTCATAAGCACCAGAAAGCATGTGAGCTGGCCTCACAGAATGTTTATAGTTCTCCCTCACATTATAGAGTAAGTGAGCAGTTGCAATACTGAGATATAGCCACCCTTGCATATGGGGCAGCATTCAGAGGGGGCACATCACTTCGGGGAACATCTGCCCACTTGAATGTCATGCTGGAAGAGATAAGGGAGAGCAGCCTACTCATGAATCATTCTCCTCTCACCCTGCAAGAGAAGAGAGCCCATATTACAAGGGAAATAGCCAAAACAGGAGGTGGAGTGGCCCAGTTTCACTCGTTGACAGCAGTGGAGGAGTGAAGCTGGAGATCGCTAAGGTGCCATCAAGACATTCGGTGAAGGATCGCGAGACAGGAGGCCATGAGCAACAGGGTCATTGGATAGCTCTTTCTTGAGTTGAAGGGCATGGAGGCACCTCCTGCCCAGTGCGAGCTGTGGATCTTAGAATGCTTTCATCTGAGGGGATGATTGTGCTAAGGTACTTGTTGAGTATGACCAGTTCTCATCAGCATTTTCTTCTGTCTCCCTCAGATTAGGGAGAAAGCGGAGCACTGGGTGACCCGCAACATGTAGAAGTAGGAAGAGGAGGGTTAGGCAGTCACCTGTGGGCAGTCCCCCTCAGAAGACAGAGGACAGACATAGCGATGCTTCACTGGATGAAGATGCTGGGCCTCAGATGTCACAGACAAGGAGGGCCTTCCTCAAGTACCAGAGGCAGATAATCCTCTGTCTGTCTGAGTTCCCTGAGGCCTTGAGGAGCCATGGGCATGCACCGGAGGAGTCAATGAAGTGCATCTGCTCTGTGATGCCTCAGGGTTTCAATAGCATATACAAAGGGGCTAGCCCTCAGGGGCCACAGGTATCACCCTTCGGCCCACGCCTCCTCCAACTCAGAAGCCATCTGTGTGCCAGGGCCCTATGACAGAGGCATCCCTTGCCATGACACAGGTGCAACAGCGTGTGGGGGATCACCCATGGGCACCTCCAAGCTGAAGATGGAAGCCATGGGCAGCTCAGTCTGTGGAGAGAGTAGGGAGCAGGCTGCCTGCACCTCAACCTCTGCCCCAGGGGGAGTACCTTGTAGAAGTGTTAGGGAGAGGAAGGCACCACGGCATTGACTTATTGGGTCACCTGGGTGTTATGGTCTACATTTGTCTGTTATTTATTTTGCCTCATAAAATAACTTCTTTATTTCACCACTCTGGCAGGTGTGTTATTGATGTCTCATCTCAAAAGGGGGAATTCACTTTGTGGGGTGGGTGGCGGGAATGTGGAGCCCTGAGACTGTTATGTGCCCCACCCAGGCTGGCAATGCAACCTCACAGTTAAGGATCATAGCAGTGAAATAACTCTGTATGCTGGAGGTGATTTGTGAGGTCATCAGCCACAAGGGTTCGGGGGAGATCAACTGAGGCACTGCTGAATCAGCTTGCCCCTTGCTGCCATGCCAGTCTGCAATTCACCCTGATGTCTAGGATGCCATGGCCAGGTGTCCTTTGTGGCCTGGGCACTGGTAGCTTCTTCCTCCTCCTCTTCCTCCTCCTCCAAGTCCTCCTCTAAGTTGGTGTGGCATTCCAGCTCCTCTTCCTCATCCAATGTAGGCCTCTTTCCACTGTCATATTGTACAGAGCGCAGCAGACGACCACAATACAATTCACTCTGGCTGGCTCGTACTGGAGGGCACCACCTGATCAGTCAAGGCAACGGAAGTGCATCTTCAAGAGGCCAATTGTCTGTTCAATGCAGGTCTATGTTAGGCAATGGCTGTGGTTGTAGAACCTCTCCACATCCATGTCTGGGTTCCAAACGGGCATCAGGAAGCACCTTATTAGGGGATAACACTTATCCCTCAGTAGCCACCCACAGAATCTGGATGTGGGTCTGTGGGCCTGAAGAGGTGCTGCACCTGAGACTCTTGCAAGATGACAGCTGCCCAGGAACCAGGCACAGACCTGCAAGGTTCACCTCTTGTGGTCACAGACCAGCTGGACATTCAATGAGTGCTTTCTGTTCACGAATCTGATTGGCTGGTCTGTCAGTACCTTGATGGCTATGTGGGTGCAACTGATGACCTCCTGTACCTGAGGGAATCCACCAATGGTGGCAAAGTTCAAAACCCTCTGTGCCTGCATAGGCCCATCTGTTGGCATAGTGGGTGTAGTCCACTGCCCTCCTGAAAATGGCATACATCACCTGCCTGATGGCTTGATGATCTGCCGATTGCAAGATGCCACCTAAATCCACAGCTGATCCCTGGTTCAACCCGATTGCATAGAAATTCAGGGTGACGGTGGTCTTGATGGCTGCAGGTAAGGGACTGCCATGGGGCCCACGAGACCTCAGGTCATTGTGGATCAGAGCACACAGGTCGAGACCATCTGCCTGGTTAGGTGCAGCCTCCCACGGCACTGGTGCTCTGCCATTTGCAGGTAGCTGACTCTTGGGCGGTAGACCCGATGTCTCGGGTAGCGCCTTCTTCCCCTTGAAGCCCCCACTGTGCTCCTCTGGCCTCCTGCTGTCCAGGAGGTTGCAGCTACTGCAGCTCATGCTGGCTGCTCTTTCCAATGTCAGAATAGCCTGTTCACATCTGAACTCCCTCTGCTGGGCTTTGTGCATTCACCACACCTTCCCCTGCCAACTCCAGGTGCCCAAGTGATGCCAGCAGCCTCACTTCCCTCTCCGGATTCCTGCAACTCACCACTGAGAAAGGCTAGTCTTCAGCGCCAGTAATGGCTACTTTTTGGCCCTTTTGAAGCAGCTTTGTGTCTCTGCATTATCTTAATCAACCCTTCCTATAGCCCTCAGAGCCCCTGCAATGTTCACGACTTGTACACCTTGCCATGTTCTAGATATGGTGGTTTCCTCATTCCCTTCCTTTACAAAAATGTAAACTGCGACTGACAAGCCTGTGAATGAGCTCCACAATGAGCTCAACAAGTACTTAATTGCAGGCCTGCAGGGTTCCGTTCCCTTCCTCCCGAGGTCTTTTTAAATATGGCTTTGGGTTCTGGAGGCGATGGGACCCAGTGCAGACCTCCGAGAATGTGATGTTCAAATCATGCTGGCACCCGCTTTCTGCCCCTAGCATGCTTTATAAATCTGGCCACAGCTCCCTGAGCTACTCCCATTTCTCCATCAGCAACGGCCAGTACTGCCGTCACCCTGCCGATCCCCAAGGCTTTCTCCTCTGTCAATATCAGGAATTTTCTTTATTCGTTCATGGGATGTGGGTGTTGCTGGTTAGGTCAGAATTTATTGCCCATCCCTAATTGCCCTTGAGAAGGTGGTGGTGACCTGCCTTCTTGAACTGCTGCAGTCCTTAGGGTGTAGGTATACCCACAGTGCTGTTAGGAAGGGAGTTCCAGTATTTTGACCCAGTGACAGTGAAGGAACAATGCTATTGTTCCAAGTCAGGATGGTGTGTGGCTTGGAGGGGAACTTGCAGGTGGTGGTGTTCCCATGTATCTACTGACCTTGTCCTTCCAAGTGGTGGAGGTCACTGGTTTGGAAAGCGCTGTCGAAGAAGCCTTGGTGAGTTGCTGCATGGAGGGAGTGAATGTTGAAGGTGATGAATGGTGTGCCAATCAAGCGGGTTGCTTTGTCCTGTATGGTGTCGAGCTTCTTGAGTGTTGTTGAAGCTGCACCTATCCAGGCAAGTGGCGTGTATTCCATCACACTCCTAACTTGTGCCTTGTAGATTGTGCATAGGCATTGGGGAGACAGGAGATGAGCTACTCACCGGAGAATTCCAAGCTTCTGACCTGCTCTAGTAGCCACAGCATTTATGTAACTGGTCCAGTTCAGTTTCTGGTAAATGGTAACCTCCAGGATGTTAATAGTGGGTGATTCAGTGATGGTAATGCCATTGAACATCAAGGGGAGATGGTTAGATTCTCTCTTGTTTGAGATGGTCATTGCCTAGCACTTGTGTGGTGTGAATGTTACTTACCACTTATCAGCCCAAGCCTGGATGTTGTCCAGGTCTTGCTACATCTGGGCACAGGCTGCTTCAGTATCTAAGGAGTTGCAAATGGTGCTGAACACTGTGCAATCATCAATGAACATCCCCACTTCTGACCTTATGATTGAAGGAAGGTCATTGGTGAAGCAGCTGAAGATGGTTGAGCCTAGGGCTCTACCCTGAGGAACTCCTGCAGTGATGTCCTTAAGCTGAAATGATTGACCTCCAACAACCACAACCTTTGTGCTAAGTATGACTGCTACCGGTGGAGAGTTTTGCTCCTGATTCCCATTAACTCCAGTTTTGCTAGGGCTCCTTGATGGCATTCTTGGTCAAATGCTGCCTTGATGTCAAGGTCTGTCATTCTCACCTCACCTCTGGAGTTCAGCTCTTTTGTCTATGTTTGGACCAAGGCTGTAATGAGGTCAGGAGCTGAGTGGCCCTGGTGGAACCCAAACTGAGCGCCAGTGAGCAGGTTATTTCTGAGCTGCTTGATAGCACTTTGCTGATGATCGAGACTAACCTGATGGGGCGGTAATTGGCTGGGTTGGATTTAACCTGCTTTTTGTGCACAGGACATACCTGGGCGATTTTCCACATTTCCGGGTAGATGCCAGTGTTGTAGCTGTACTGGAACAGCATGGCTGGGAGCCCGGCAAGTTCTGGAGCACAAATCTTCAGTACTATTGCTAGGATGTTGTCAAGGTCCATAGCCTTTGCAGTATCCAGTGCCTTCAGTCGTTTCTTGATATCATGTGGAGTGAATCAGATTGGCTGAAGTCTGGCATCTGTGAAGCTGGGGACCTCAGGAGGAGGCCGAGATGGATCATCCATTCGGCACTTTCGGCTGAAGATGGATGCAAATGCTTCAGCCTTGTCATTTGCACTGATGTGCTAGGCTCCCCCATCATTGAGGATGGGGATACTTCTGGAGCCTCCTCCTGTTAGTTGTTTAATTGTCCACCACCATTCATGACTGGATGTGGCAGGTCTGCAAAGCTTAGATCTGATCAGTTAATTGAGGGATCGCTTAGTCCTGTCTATCTGCTGTTGCTTCCGATGTTTGGCCAGCAAATAGCCCTGTGTTGTAGCTTCATCAGGCTGACACCTCATTTTTAGGTATGCCTGGTGCTGCTCCTGGCATGCTCTCCTGCACTCGTCATTGAACCAGGGTTGGTCTCTTGGCTTGATGGTAATGGTTGAGTGGGGGATATGCCAGGCCATGAGGTTACAGATTTGAATACAATTCTGCTGCTGCTGTTGGCTCACAGTGCCTCATGGATGCCCAGTTTTGAGTTGCTAGATCTGTTCAAAATCTATTCCATTTAGCACGGTTGTAGCGCCACATAACACAATGGTGGGTATCCTCAATGTGAAGATGGGACTTCATCTCCACAAGAACTGTGCGGTGGTCACTCCTACCAATACTGTCATTAACAGATAGGTTGGCAAGGATGAGGTCAAGTAGGTTTTTCCCTCTTGTTGGTTCCCTCACCACCTGCCACAGACCCAGTCTAGCAGCTATGTCCTTTCGGACTCGGCCAGCTCAGTCAGTAGTGTTGCTACCAAGCCACTCTTGGTGATGGACTTTGAAGTCCTCCACCCATACATTCTGTGCCCTTGCTACCCTCAGTGCTTCTTCCAATTAATGTTCGACATGGAGAACCACTGATTCATCTGCCGAGGTGGGGGCTAGGACGATAGGTGGTAACCAGAAGGAGGTTTCCTTGCACATGTTTGACCTGATGGTATAAGACTTCATGGGGCCCGGAGTCAATGTAGGGGACTTCCAGAGAAACTCCCTCCTGACCTCTGGTGCACAGGACATACCCAGGGATGGTGATGGTGATGTTAGGGACATTGTCTGTATGGTATGATTCCATGAATATGACTATGTCTGGCTGTTGCTTGACTAGTCTGTGTGACAGCTCTTTCCCATTTTGGCACATGCCCCCAGATGTTAGTAAGGAGGACTTTCCAGGGTCGACAGGGCTGGGTTTGCCGTTGTCGTTTCCAGTGCCTTGGTCAATACTGGGTGGTGCGTCCAGTTTCTCATTCCTTTCCTTCGACTTTGTATAATTTTGTAGAAGCCACTGAGTGGCTTGCTAGGCCATCTAAGAGTCAACCACATTGCTGTGGGTCTGAAGTCATATGTAGGCCAGACCAGGTAAGGACAGCAGATTTCCTTTTTTTAAAGGACATTTGTGAACCAGATGGGTTTTTCCAACAATTGACAATGGTCTCATGGTCATCATTTATTAATTGAATTCAAATTTCACCATCTGCCGTGGTGGGAATCGAACCCATGTCCCCAGAGCATTAGTCTGGGCCTCTGGATTACTAGTCCAGTGACATTACTACTATGCCACCGCCTCCCCTAATGTGGTCATGGCTATAGTTTTACCCCCAGTTCTCTGCCATTCCCTGGAATTGTGGGCTCTCTTCTGCAAAGAGAAAAGGAAAAGAGATAGGAGTGTGAGGAATTAACTGATTGCTGACGATGGTGGGTAAACATTTGAGGAGGGTGGCTGTGAGGAATGGGAGCAAGAGGGAAATAGATTGCGACTGCGTGTTTGTGTTGTCTGTTGAGGGGAGATTTGTGAAGGAGGCTGAAGAGAAAGGACTATGTAAGGTAGTGTCAGTTAGAGGAGTGCTGTGCAGAAGAATGCTAGGAAGGTGAGAGAGTGATGGCGATCAGCTGAAACTTTTAGGACGCTCACCTTGCTGGACCCCATGAGGTCATTTAACCTTTTCCTCCCTAATTTTCTCTTCTCTTCCTCTCCATCTCTCGCTCCTCCATTAAAACACTCATTAAAACTGATCTATTTGACCAAGCTTTTGGTCACATTTAGTCATTCTTTGACTCAATGGGCTGAATTTTACCTTAGGCGGACGAGAATTCGCCACTGGCATGAAAGTCAGTGGCGAACCCACTTCCGCTTAGCCCGGAGATCTGTCCTGTATTTTACAGAACCCCCGGCTTTAATTGTCCCGAGGCGGGACGTCCACCTCCGTGAGCTGCAATCAGTGGGCCGGCAGCTCTTAGTCCCAGCAGCGTCACTGGGAGCAGTGGCCACTGCTGGGACTGCAGCCCAGCAGACGTCAAGGAGCCTGGAGGGAAGGTAAGTTAAGGTTGCCTCACCAGGGGGATCGGTCCTTCCCTGGTGAGGCTGGAGTGGTCGTTTGGGGGAAGGGGGGAGTCTTGGGTTCCAGGGGTGGGTTGGGAGGCAGGGGAGGCCCTCAATCAGGAACCCTGTGCCTGATTGCCATGGCCCCCCAGGGCGCGGAAAGGCCGGCAGCTATCGCTGGGCGGCCTTTCACGTCCCCAGCACGCCCGCTTGCCACGGGTAAAGTACCCATGGTGGCGGGCGAGGGCCCTTAAGTGGCTGTTAAGGGGCCACTTAAGGGCCTTGATTGGCCTCGGGTGAGCGGGCCAGTTCCCATCCCTCGCCCGACGCCGTAAACTTGGCCGGAGGTGGAAGCAGGGCGGGTAGGCCTGAATTTTATAAGTATTGCTTTTAGTTATAAATATTGAAATGCAGTTTGTAAATTTATTCAGAGATTACAAGAAGAACTTGCGTTTTTATAGTGCCTTCTTTAACAGTTGGACACTCAATAGGACTGATCATATGATTCTTTCCACCATTCCCACAAAGCATTGTGCTCTGAGCGACGCTGATCGGGATAGAGGCTCAATTGGAATGAAGGAAACAGACAAAATAAGAAGTTTTGCAGTAATAAATGCAAGATTTTTTTTCTTACTTTAGCATTCAGCTCTTTCTGGCGGAGAGAACAAAGGAACAGCACAAAGACACTGGAAGTGAACAAATCATTGATGTAGCATATCAGCACAGCAAACTATGCTTAGGGTTTTAATAATAATTTGAACTGAACAATCACAGCTGAGAAAATATTTGAGAAATGACATGATTGAGGTGCAAGCGATAAGGAGAAAAAAGATCGGTAGCCAGGGTAACAGCACCTGTGTTAAACTATGGTGAAGACGAAAATATGAAATGGAACGACTACAGTTTTAAATCCACATCCACATCAATATCACTTGATGAGCTCTATTTATCCTTCCTGGGGTTAATTTCACTGTCAGTACAATTGTTTCTAAATGTGTTTTTAATTCAAATTCTGAAACTAAAGTGAAAGTAAATATAAGGAGCCAAGGAGTCAATTTTGGGTAGTAAAATATCAATTTATGAACAACTATTGAATTCCCTTTAATCTTTTGAATACTTTATTGTTAGAATTAGTGAGAATTTAATTTTAGTGCGTTTAAATAGTTTTTATTCAGACAGTTCCTTTGTTAGAATGATTGATTGCAACACCGTGGAAGTCTTTCACACGATGATGTGGAACAGAATGTCAAACCTACTTATAAATAAAGGGTTTACCATTTCGTTACACATCGCAACAGAGGAATTCTCCCCCACCATTGTTTTAATTTTAATGCATATTCATATATTAAGATGAATATCTATGTTCTACCCCATAAATGTACCTTTCTTGTTTACATTCATAGCACAGTACATCGATCTAATGTTATCTACATTCCCAATTCCATTCTGATACTTCAACATTGTCACGTGAATGTGAATGGCCCAACTCATCAACCAACTACGACTGTTAGCTAAGCTATGAATGATGCTATTCGTCTGGGATTTCTTGAGATTCAGACATCTGAATAATATAATAAATACTCTAGCCATTGATAAATTGAGAACTTGCGGTCTAGCCTTTCCAGGAGCACATTAAACTTAATTAATATTAATAAATTTCATCAAAGAATCAGAGCAATCTTTACACAAAGCACAATACTGCGATTGCTGGAAATCTGAAACAAAAACATGATGGAAATATTCAGCAGGTCAGGCAACATCAAAATAATCTTTCTCACTTTTTACCTGGAAAATTCATTGATACTTTTAACATCTGTTCCATTAATCACAACTGATTGAAAGCACTCATAATGAGCTTCAATTGAAAAAGGGTGACAACTTACTATCAAAATAACGAGAGCTAATGGCACCTGCTATTATGCATAAATGATACAGCAATATCAAGCAAGCAGCAGATGTATGGTTAAATGTGAATATACAAAAGTTGCTATTGTGTTGCAGTGCTCCGCTCTTAGCTTTGTGAAAACGCTTAGCCTCCCCTTTTTTAGGAACTTGCTGTATTTGCCCCTTAATTGCCCATAAAAAGTGTCACAGAAAGTTAGGTCTTGTTGTAAGTGTAAATACATTTTAATTACATGATTTTATTTATTCTTTCATGGGATGTGAGCATTACTGGCAAGGCCAGCATTTGTTGCCCGTCCCTAATTGCCCTTTAGAAGGTGGTGATGTGCTGCCTTTTTGAACTGCTCCAGTCCTTGTGGTGCAGGTACACCCACAGTGCCGTTTTGAAGGGAGTTCCTGGTCTTTGACCCAGAGACAATGAAGGAACGGCGATATAGTTCCAAAACAGGATGGTGTGTGACTTGGAGGGAAACTTCCAGGTAGTGATGTTCCCATGTGTTGCTTGTCGTTGTCCTTGACCCAGAGACAATGAAGGAACGGCGATATAGTTCCAAAACAGGATGGTGTGTGACTTGGAGGGAAACTTCCAGGTAGTGATGTTCCCATGTGTTGCTTGTCGTTGTCCTTCTAGATGGAAGAGGTCAAAGGTTTGGAAGGTGCTGTTGAAGGAGCTTGGCAAGTTGCTGTAGTGCATCTTGCAGATAATAAACCCTGCTGCCATGTGCACTGGTGGTGGTGGGAGTGAATGTTTACGGTGATAATCAAGTGGGCTGCGTTGTCCTGGATGGCGCCATCTCTCCCTTCCAACACCCCCTCTAACTCTCCCTCATACCTGACCCCCACTCTCCTCTACCCTCCCATCCCCCTTTGCTCCTTCCACTCCTCCATTCCCACTCCCTCCTCGCAGCAGCATGGACGATCTCAGCACCATCCAGTACCTACCCCAAATGGACTGCAGCGGTTCAAGAAGGCAGCTCACCACCACCACCTTCTCAAGGGCAATTAGGAATGGGCAATAAATGCTGGCCTGGTCAGTGATGCCCACATCCCATGAATGAATAAAAAAAAAACATCAGCCTGCTCTCCTTGGCCATGCTGGCCGGCTGTTACGTGGCAGGCATCATCCCCTTGGCGTTCAACTTCTCCGAGGAGAGGTTAACGTTGGTGATGGTTCTTGGTGCTGGACTTCTGTGTGGCACTGCTCTAGCAGTCATTGTTCCTGAAGGGGTTCATGCACACTATGAGGATGCTCTGCATGATAAACATCGCCATGGAGGTGAAGTGGAAAAAGTGGAGGATCCATTAAAGATAGGACGATCAGCAGAGACTGAACATGGTCACAAGCACATAGCTTAGCATGCATACATTGGCATGTCATTGGTGCCTGGATTTGTTTTTATGCTCCTGGTCGACCAGATAGGCAGTTCTCACATGCACCCCAGTGATGGCCTTTACGCTGCAAGAACAGCAAATACCAAGATCACCACCACACTTGGACTGGTAGTTCATGCAGCAGCGGATGGCATTGCATTGGGTGCAACAGCTTCCACATCACAGACAAGTGTACAGTTGATTGTATTTGTAGCTATTATGTTGCACAAAGCTCCAGCTGCTTTTGGTCCTGTTTCTTTCCTCATGCACGCAGGGCGTGAAAGGAATCGAATCAGGAAACACCTACTGGTATTTGCTTTGGCGGCACTGCTACTCTTCATGGTCACTTACCTGGGCCTGAGTAAGAGCAGTAAAGGAGCACTTTCAGATGTGAATGCCACTGGAATCGCCATGCTGTTTTCAGCAGGAACTTTCCTATACGTAGCCACTATGCGCGTGCTCCCGGAGGTGGGAGGCACTGGCCACAGTCACAAGGCCGAGTCTGGTAGAAAGGGACTCAGTTGACTCTTGTCCTGGGCTGCTTCATCCCATTGGTCCTCTCGGTGGGTCACCAACATTAGCCAGCAGCAGCGCAAGGAGGAGTATGGATAATAAGGAATAAAAACAAGAAATGCTGGAATCACTCAGCAGGTCTGGCAGCATCTGTGGAAAGAGAAGCAGAGTTAACATTTCGGGTCAGTGACCCTTCATCGGAACTGACAAATATTAGAAAAGTCACAGATTATAAGCAAGTGAGGTGGGGCAAGAGATAACAAAGGAGATCTAGATTGGACCAGGCCACATAGCTTTGTCTTTCAACACACCATTAACATATTGTTTGCCTTTGCTCCGTGACCTTTTGGTCAGCTATGTGGCCTGGTCCAACCTACACCTCCTTTGTTATCTCTTGCCCCACCCCCACCTCACTTGCTTATAACCTGTGACTTTTCTAATATTTGTCCGTTCCGATGAAGGGTCACTGACCCGAAACGTTAACTCTGCTTCTCTTTCCACAGATGCTGCCAGACCTGCTGAGTGACTCCAGCATTTCTTGTTTTTATTTCAGATTTCCAGCATCCACAGTACTTTGCTTTTATTTTAGTGTTTAATTCACTGCCACTTCTCTTCCAGGAATGCCTACCTTGAAGAAGTTCTGCTCCTCTCTCTGACGGGATTTTCGTTTGTCTCTTTTACCTTGTTCACCTTCATTGCTTTCTATTTCCCTCCTGGTGTTTGATAAGGTATTTACCAAAACTCGTTTTCACAGCCACATCTCCTTCCTCAGTGACTGTCTCCGGCTCCGACTTATTCCACGTGGATTCCAACTGCAGTTTCACCCATCATGTTTTGAATCCACCCAGGATCACAGGTATCTCCGAGAAATACAACGTTCCTCGGACTGCTACTCTCGCCGCATCCTGAGATCCACACTCAGTGCTATGCGCCGCCACATGCACACACTGGACCTCTCTCTCCAGCAGCACCGTCTCATCTTATCTCAAAGCTGTTCTACTCCGCAGTTTCATTTCATCTTACGTCTCATCCGACGCATTAACAAAAAACTTTTTTTCTTCCTTTCAGGAGTTAAGGAACGCAAGCTCCAGCAGCTGATGGGGACTAATGCCCCTCCAGATCCTCCCTCCACTTCACTTCCCTCTGACCCCACCCCTTCTGATCTGACCCCTTGCCGTGTATTCACTATACCCTCTGACCTCCCCCTCTCTGATGCTGAGCATTCTGTACTCAGCAAAGGTCTCAGTTTTATCCCCTTACGCCCCCACCTCAATGAATTTCCCGCTCGGCATGACGTTGAGCTCTTCTTCCGTCGCCTCCGCCTCCGGGCTCACTTCTTTGACCAGGAGTCCTTCCCCCGACCAGCAGACCCATTCACCTGCCTCCAGCATTCTCCCTCTACCTGGACCCCTCCCCCTGGCCTCTTACCCGCTCTTGATCTCTTCATTGAAAACTGTCGGCGAGACATTGGTCGTCTCAACTTCTCTGCCCCACCTCACTCACTCTAACCTGTCCCCCTCTGAACTTGAGGCACTCCGTTCTCTCAGGTCTAACCCCGACATGGTCATCAAACCTGCAGACAAGGGTGGTGCTGTTGTTGTATGGCGTACCGACCTCTACCTTGCAGAAGCTCAATGCCAACTCACGGACACTTCTTCCTACCTCCCTCTGGACCATGCCCCCACCACCGAACATCAAGCCACCGTCCAAAGGACTGTCACTGACCTCATCTCCTCTGGAGATCTTCCCTCTACAGCTTCCAACCTCATAGTCCCACAACCCCGGACAGCCCGCTTCTACCTCCTTCCCAAAATCCACAAACGGGACTGTCCTGGCAGACCCATTGTATCAGCCTGCTCCTGCCCCACTGAACTTATTTCTTCCTATCTAGACTCTATCTTTTCTCCGCTGGTCCAGTCTCTTCCCACCTGCATCCGTGACTCTTCTGACGCCCTACTTCATTTTGACAATTTCTAGTTTCCTGGTCCCAACCGCCTCCTCTTCACTATGGACATCCAATCGCTCTACACCTCCATCCCCCACCAGGATGGTTTGAGGGCTCTCCGCTTCTTCCTGGAACAGAGGCCCAACCAGTCCCCATCCACCACCACCCTCCTCCGCCTGGCTGAACTTGTTCTCACATCGAACAACTTCTCCTTCAACTCCATGCACTTCCTCCAAGTAAAAGGTACTCGCATGGGTCCTAGTTATGCCTGTCTTTTTGTGGGATATGTCGAGCATTCTTTGTTCCAGTCCTAGTCAGGCCCCCTCCCCCAACTCTTTTTCCGGTACATTGATGACTGTATCGGTGCCATTTCCTGCTCCCGCCCCGAACTGGAAAACTTTATCAACTTTGCTTCCAATTTCCACCCTTCTCTTACCTTTACATGGTCCATCTCTGACACTTCCCTTCCCTTCCTCGACTTCTCTGTCTCCATCTCTGGGGATAGGTTGTCTACTAATATCCATGAAAAGCCCACCGACTCCCACAGCTATCTCGACTACACTTCTTCACACCCTACCTCCTGTAAGGACTCCATTCCATTCTCCCAGTTTCTCCGTCTCCGACGCATCTGCTCTGATGATGCTACCTTCCATGACGGTGCTTCTGATATGACCTCCTTTTTCCTCAACTGAGGATTTCCCCCCACCATGGTTGACAGGGCCCTCAACCGTGTCCGACCCATTCCCCGCACCTCTACCCTCACCCCTTCCCCTCCCTCCCAGAACCGTGACAGGGTTCCCCTTGTCCTCACTTTTCACCCCACCAGCCTCCATATCCAAAGGATCATCCTCCGCCATTTCTGCCACCTCCAGCGTGATGCCACTACCAAATGCATCCTCCTTTCCCCTGGCAGCATTCCAAAGGGATCGTTCCCTCCGTGACACCCTGGTCCACTCCTCCATTACCCCCACCACCTCGTCCCCTTCCCATGGCACCTTCCCCTGTAATCGCAGGAGGTGTAATACCTGCCCATTTACCTCCTCTCTCCTCACTATCCCAGGCCACAAACACTCCTTTCAGGTGAAGCAGCGATTTACTTGTACTTCTTTCAATGTAGTATACTGTATTCGCTGCTCACAGTGTGGTCTCCTCTACATTGGGGAGACTAAGCGCAGACTGGGTGACCGCTTTGCGGAACATCTCCGCTCAGTCCGCAAGCAGGACCCTGAGCTTCCGGTTGCTTGCCATTTCAACACTCCCCCCTGCTCTCATGCTCACATCTCTGTCCTGGGATTGCTGCAGTGTTCCAGTGAACATCAACGCAAGCTCGAGGAACAGCATCTCATTTACCAATTAGGCACACTACAGACTGCCGGACTGAACATTGAGTTCAATAATTTCAGAGCATGACAGCCCCCCATTTTACTTTCACTTTTAGTTATTTTTCCTTCCTTTTTTTTTAACATTCTTTTTTACATTTTTTACAATCTTTTTTTTGCATTTATTTCATTTCATCTTTGTTTGTTCAGTTTGCTTACCCACTGTTTTTTTTTCAGGTTTGCACTTGCTGCTGTTCAATATTCAGTGTATTTACCCCTAATCTGTACTCATGCTTTGTCTTTCAACACACCATTAACATATTGTTTGCCTTTGCTCTGTGACCTTTTGGTCAGCTATGTGGCCTGGTCCAATCTAGATCTCCTTTGTTATCTCTTGCCCCACCCCCACCTCACTTGCTTATAACCTGTGACTTTTCTAATATTTGTCAATTCCGATGAAGGGTCACTGACCCGAAACGTTAACTCTGCTTCTCTTTCCACAGATGCTGCCAGACCTGCTGAGTGATTCCAGCATTTCTTGTTTTTATTTCATATTTCCAGCATCCGCAGTATTTTGCTTTTATTTTATGGATAATAAGGGTCTGCCAGCAGTCCAATATCAGCAGAGCAGGATTGCTGCGAGTGTTGGGTTTTCCCCCTTCAATTTTCCCCGTGGGATTCCGAATGAAACGGGATTGAAAATGTAAAATTAAATTAAATTTGGCCAGGTTGCAAGTAGGAAGTTGGGAAGAATTCTAGCAGTGTAGCCATTTTGAAAATGTAACTTGAGTTTTGGCTTTGTGTTGACAAAACCAGAAATCTCTTGGTCTCCCTTTGGTCCAGCCAAATGAGAGAATGTAACTTTAACCAAACAGTGTCTCGGTGCAAAGGATGAAATTCAGCCACTTACTAAATTAACTAAGAACTTGGTGTGCATTCGAGATAATCCATGGCATTCATCAAGCCAAGGGAAATTAACACTGGGTTTGTTATACAATATGTGAAATATAATTTTTTCTGAATTTTACTCATAAGTGTACAGTCTTCGCATTCAGCCACAGTCTTAAAAGAGGTTGTTAGCCTGTGAGTTGGTGCCTGCCGGTTCAGTGTTTTTTCAATTGATTGGATTTTGACAGGCTCCTATATTTGGGGAGAAATGTTTCTGTTTAAAAGTGTTTTGTTAATGTACATGGGGAAAGAAAATAAAAGAATGCGCCTGGATCTTCGATTTTAATGGTTAAATGTATCACACCAGAGGTGCGCAGGGGTGACATTCGGTGGGGGCAGGAGGGAGGGGTGACACCCGGTGGGGGCAGAAGGGAAGGGTGACACCCGGTGATGGCAGGAGGGAGGGAGGGGTGACACACAGGGTCAAGCGGTGGGGATCCCTCAGTGGGGGGTTGCAAAAACCCTGGGAATGGGGTGACAGGGTAGATGCAGGAAGGATGTTCCCGATGGTGGGGGAGTCCAGAACCAGGGGTTTTCTCATTGATTCCCATTGGCTCCAGTTTTGCCAGGGCTCCTTGATGGTATACTCGGTCAAATGCTGCCTTGATGTCGAGGGCAGTCACTATCACCTCACCCTTGGAATTCAACTCTTCTACCCATGTTGGGACCATGGCTGTAATGAGGTCTGGATCCAAGAGGCCCTGGTGGAATCTAAACTGAGATCGGTGAGCAGGTTATTGCTGAGTAAGTGCTGCTTGATAGCACTGTTGATGTCACCTTCCATCACTTTCCTGATGATTGAGAATAGACCGATGAGGCAGTAATTGGCCAAATTGGATTTGTCCTGCTTTTTGTGGACAGGACATACCTGGGCAATTTTTCACATTGTTGGGTAGATGCCAGTGTTGTAGTTGTACTGAAACACCTTGACTAGAGGTGCGGCTAGTTCTGTAGCACAAGTCTTCAATATTACAGCTGGGATGTTGCAATATGGAGTCCCTTCAGCTGTTTCTTGGAATCTTGTGGAGTGAATCGTATTGTCTGAACACTGACATCTGTGATTCTGGGGACCTCAAGAGGAGACTGAAATGGATCATCCACTCAGCACTTCTGGCTGAAGCTGGTTGCAAATGCTTGAGCCTTGTCTTTTCCACTGATGTGCTGAGTTCTCCCATCATAGAATCATAGAATGCTTAAGCACAGAAGGAGGCCATTAGACTGTCATATTTGTGCCAACTCTCTGCAAGAGCAACTCACCTAGTCCCACTCTCTTGCCTTTTCCCAGTAGCCCTGCAATTTTTTTCTTTTCAGATAAATATCCTGTTCACTTTTGAACGGCCCGATTGAATCTTCCTCCACCATACTCTCAGGCAGTGCATCCCAGGTCCTAACCACTTGCTGCATAAGAACGTTATTCCTCAGGTCGCTGTTGGTTCTTTTGCCAATCACCGCAAATCAGTGTTCGCTGGTTCTGGATCCTTCGGCCAATAGGGATAGTTCCTCCCTATATACTGTGCACAGACTGCTCATAATTTTGAACACCTCTATTAAATCTCCTCTTAATCTTTGCCAACCTATCCGTGTAACTGAAGTTCCTCATCCCTGGAACTATTCTCATGAATCTTTTCTGCATCCTTTCCAATAACAACATCTTTTCCGAAACTGTGGTGCTCAAAAAGAACAAAAGAACAAAGAACAAAGAAAATTACAGCACAGGAACAGGCCCTTCGGCCCTCCAAGCCTGCGCCGATCCAGATCCTCCATCTAAACATGTCGCCTATTTTCTAAGGGTCTGTATCTCTTTGCTTCCTGCCCATTCATGTATCTGTCTAGATACATCTTAAAAGACGCTATCGTGCCCGCGTCTACCACCTCCGCTGGCAACGCGTTCCAGGCACCCACCACCCTCTGCGTAAAGAACTTTCCACGCATATCCCCCCTAAACGTTTCCCCTCTCACTTTGAACTCGTGACCCCTAGTAATTGAATCCCCCACTCTGGGAAAAAGCTTCTTGCTATCCACCCTGTCTATACCTCTCATGATTTTGTACACCTCAATCAGGTCCCCCCTCAACCTCCGTCTTTCTAATGAAAATAATCCTAATCTACTCAACCTCTCTTCATAGCTAGTGCCCTCCATACCAGGCAACATCCTGGTGAACCTCCTCTGCACCCTCTCCAAAGCATCTACATCCTTTTGGTAATGTGGCGACCAGAACTGCACGCAGTATTCCAAATGTGGCCGAACCAACGTCTTATACAACTGTAACATGACCTGCCAACCCTTGTACTCAATACCCCGTCCGATGAAGGAAAGCATGCCGTATGCCTTCTTGACCACTCTATTGACCTGCGTTGCCACCTTCAGGAAACAATGGACCTGAACACCCAAATCTCTCTGTACATCAATTTTCCCCTGGACTTTTCCATTTACTGTATAGTTCACCCTTGAATTGGATCTTCCAAAATGCATCACCTCGCATTTGCCCTGATTGAACTCCATCTGCCATTTCTCTGCCCAACTCTCCAATCTATCTATATTCTGCTGTATTCTCTGATAGTCCCCTTCACTATCGGCTACTCCACCAATCTTAGTTTCGTCTGCAAACTTGCTAATCAGACCACCTATACTTTCCTCCAAATCATTTATGTATATCACAAACAACAGTGGTCCCAGCACGGATCCCTGTGGAACACCACTGGTCACACGTCTCCATTTTGAGAAACTCCCTTCCACTACTAGTCTCAGTCTCCTGTTGCCCAGCCAGTTCTTTATCCATCTAGCTAGTACACCCTGGACCCCATGCGACTTCACTTTCTCCATCAGCCTACCATGGGGAACCTTATCAAACGCCTTACTGAAGTCCATGTATATGACATCTACAGCCCTTCCCTCATCAATCAACTTTGTCACTTCCTCAAAGAATTCTATTAAGTTGGTAAGACATGACCTTCCCTGCACAAAACCATGTTGCCTATCACTGATAAGCCCATTTTCTTCCAAATGGGAATAGATCCTATCCCTCAGTATCTTCTCCAGTAGCTTCCCTACCACTGACGTCAGGCTCACTGGTCTATAATTACCTGGATTTTCCCTGCTACCCTTCTTAAACAAGGGGACAACATTAGCAATTCTCCAGTCCTCCGGACCTCACCCGTGTTTAAGGATGCTGCAAAGATATCTGTTAAGGCCCCAGCTATTTCCTCTCTCGCTTCCCACAGTAACCTGGGATCGATCCCATCCGGACCTGGGGACTTGTCCACCTTAATGCCTTTTAGAATACCCAACACTTCCTCCCTCCTTATGCCGACTTGACCTAGAGTAATCAAACATCTGTCCCTAACCTCAACATCCGTCATGTCCCTCTCCTCGGTGAATACCGATGAAAAGTACTCGTTTAAAATCTCACCCACTTTCTCTGACTCCACACATAACTTTCCTCCTTTGTCCTTGAGTGAGCCAATCCTTTTTCTAGTTACCCTCTTGCTCCTTATATATGAATAAAAGGCTTTGGGATTTTCCTTAACCCTGTTTGCTCAAGATATTTCATGACCCCTTTTAGCCCTCTTAATTCCTCGTTTCAGATTGGTCCTCCATTCCCGATATTCTTTCAAAGTTTTGTCTTTCTTCAGCCTCCTAGACCTTATGTATGCTTCCTTTTTCCTCTTAGCTAGTCTCACAATTTCACCTGTCATCCATGGTTCCCTAATCTTGCCATTTCTATCCTTCATTTTCACAGGAACATGTCTCTCCTGCACGCTAATCAACCTCTCTTTAAAAGCCTCCCACATATCAAATGTGGATTTACCTTCAAAGAGCTGCTCCCAATCTACATTCCCCAGCTCCTGCCGAATTTTGGTATAGTTGGCCTTCCCCCAATTTAGCACTCTTCCTTTAGGACCACTCTCGTCCATGAGTATTCTAAAACTTACGGAATTGTGATCACTATTCCCAAAGTAGTCCCCTACTGAAACTTCAACCACCTGGCCTGGCTCATTCCCCAACACCAGGTCCAGTATGGCCCCTTCCCGAGTTGGACTATTTACATACTGCTCTAGAAAACCCTCCTGGATGCTCCTTACAAATTCTGCTCCATCTGGACCTCCAACACTAAGTGAATCCCAGTCAATGTTGGGAAAATTAAAATCTCCTATCACCACCACCCTGTTGCTCCTACATCTTTCCATAATCTGTTTACATATTTGTACCTCTATCTCACGCTCGCTGTTGGGAGGCCTGTAGTACAGCCCCAACATTGTTACCGCACCCTTCCTATTTCTGAGTTCTGCCCATATTGCCTCACTGCTCGAGTCCTCCATAGTGCCCTCCTTCAGCACAGCTGTGATATCCTCTTTGACCAGTAATGCAACTCCTCCACCCCTTTTATCTCCCTCTCTATCCCGCCTGAAGCATCAATATCCTGGGATATTTAGTTGCCAATCGTGCCCTTCCCTCAACCAAGTCTCAGTAATAGCAATAACATCATGCTCCCAGGTACTAATCCAAGCCCTAAGTTCATCTGCCTTACCTACTACACTTCTTGCATTAAAACAAATGCACCTCAGACCACCAGTCCCTTTGCGTACATCATCTGCTCCCTGCCTACTCTTTCCCTTAAAACTGGACACAATACTCCAGCTAAGGCCGATCCAGTGTTTTATCATAAGTTCCTTGTTTTTGTACTCTATACCCCTTTTTATGAAGCAACTTTTTCAACCTGCCCTGCAACCTTCGATGTTTGTCCACATATCCCCAGGTCCCTTTGCTCCTTCACCCCCTTTAGAATTGTACCCTTTAATTTATATTGCCTCTCCTCGTTCTTCCTACCAAAATGAATCACTTCACACTTTTCTGCAGTAAATTTCATCTGCCACTTGTCTGCCCTGTCTTTGTCCTCTTGAAGTTTATTACTATCTGCCTCACAGTTCACAATACCTCCAAGTTTTGTGTCATCCATAAACTTTGCAATTGTGTCCTGTACATCAAAGTCTAGGTCATTAGTATATATCAAGAAAAGCAGGGGTCCCAACCCTGGGGAACCCCACTATATACCTTCCTCCAGTCTGAAAAACCACTCACAACTACTCTCTGTTTCCTATCACTCAGCCAATTTTCAAGCTGCTAATCTCCCTTTTATTCCATGGGCTCTAACTTTGTTGACAAACCTGTTATGTGGCACTTTATCAAATGCCTTTTGGAAGTCCAAGTACACCATGTCAACTGCATTGCCTTCATCAACTCGTTCTGTTACCTCATCAAAAAACTCAAGTAAGTTAGTTAAACACAATTTTCCCTTTACAAATCCATGCTGACTTTCCTTAATTAATCCACATTTGTCCAAGCGACTGTTAATTTTGTCCTGAATTGTCATTTAGAAAAGCTTCCCCACCACTGTGGTTAAACTGACAGGCCTGTAGTTACTGGGCTTGTTCTTGACCTTTTTTCTCAACAAGGGTGTAACATTTGCAATTCTCCAGTCCTCTGGCACCACACCTGCATCGAAGGAGGATTGGAAGATTATGGCCAGTGCCTCCATAATTTTTCCCCTTACTTTCCTCATTAATCTTAGGAACACAGGAACAGGAGTAGGCCATTCAGCCCATCGATCCTGCTCCTCCATTCAATACGATCATGGCTGATCAGCCACTTTAATGCCTTTTTCCCACACTATCCCCATATCCCTTTATGTCATTGGTATTTAGAAATGTGTCAATCTCTGCTTTAAACATACTCAATGACTGAGCTTCCACAGCCCTCTGGGGTAGAGAATTCCAAAGATTCACAATCCTCTGAGTAAAGAAATTTCTCCTCATCTCTGTCCAAAGTGGCTTCCCCTTTATTTTGAAATTGTGTCTCTTGGTTCTAGACTCCCCTACCAGGGGAAACATCTTAGCTGCATCTACCCTGTCTATCCCTTTAAGTATTTTGTAGGTTTCAATGAGATCACCTCTCATTCATCGAAACTCTGGAGAATACAGGCTCATTTTCCCCCAACCTCTCTTCATTGGACAGTCCCGACATCCCAGGAACAAGTCTGGTGAACCTTCGTTGCACTCCCTCTATGGCAATAATATCCTTCCTAAGGTAAGGGGACCAAAACTGCACACAGTACATTTGGTGTGGTCGAACTAATGTTCTATACAATTGAAGCAAGACATTGCTACTCCTGTACTCAAATCCTCTTGGGATTTGCTGCACCTGCATGTTAGCTTTCAGTGACTTATTGACGAGAACACCCAGGTCCCTTTGTTCATCTACACTTTCTAATCTCTTACCATTTAAGAAGTACTCTGCACATCTATTCCTCTTACTAAAGTGGATAACCTCATATTTTTCCACATTATATTCCATCTGCCATGTTCTTGCCCACTCACTAAGTCTGTCCAAATCATCTTAAAGCCACTTTGCATCTTCCTCACAACACACATTCCCACTTAGTTTAGTGTCATCCGTGAACTTGGAAATATTATATTTGGTCCCCACATCCAAATCACTGATATATATTGTGAACAGCTGGGGCCCAAGTACTGATCCGTGCGGTACCCCACTAGTTACAGCCTGGCAATGCGAGAATGACCAATTTATTTCTAATCTCTGTTTTCTGCCTGTTAACCAATCCTTAATCCATGCCTGTATATTATCATAAGATCATAAGAACTAGGAGCAGGAGTAGGCCGTCCGGCTCCTCGAGCCTGCTCCGCCATTCAATAAGATCATGGCTGATCTTTTTGTGGACTCAGATCCACCTACCCGCGCTCTCACCGTATCCCTTAATTCCTTTATTGTTCAAAAAGATATCTACCTTAGCTTTAAAAACGTTTACTGAAGAAGCGTCAACTACTTCACTGGGCAAGGAATTCCATAGATTAACAACCCTCTGGGTGAAGAAGTTCCTTCTTAATTCAGTCCTAAATCTGCTCCCTCTAATCTTGAGGCTTTGCCCTCTTGTCCTAGCTTCACCTGCCAGTGGAAACATCCTCTCTACTTGTATCTTATCTATTCCCTTAATAATTTTATATGTTTCTCTAAGATCCCCCCTCATTCATTTGAATTCCAATGAATATAATCCCAATCTACTCAGTCTCTCCTCATAAGCCAACCCCCTCAACTCCGGAATCAACCTAATGAACCTCCTCTGCACCCTCTCCAGTGTCAGTACATCCTTTCTCAAGTAAGGAGACCAAAACTGCACACAGTACTCCAGGTGCGGCCTCACCAGTACCTTATACAGCTGCAACATAACTTCTCTGCTTTTAAACTCAATCCCTTTAGCAATGAAGGACAAAATTCCATTTGCCTTCCTAATTATTTGCTGTACCTGCAGACCAACCTTCTGCGATTCATGCACAAGGACACCCAGGTCCCTCTGCATAGCAGCATGCTGCAACTTTTTACCATTCAAGTAATAATCCTTTTTACTGTTATTCCTACCGAAATGCATGACTTCACATTTATTAACATTGTATTCCATCTGCCAGACCTTTGCCCACTCACTCAGTGTATCTATGTTCCTCTGCAAAGTTTCACAGTCATCTGCACACTTTGCTCTGCCACTCATCTTAGTGTCATCTACAAACTTTGACACCCTACACGTGGTCCCCAACTCCAAATCATCTATATAAATTGTAAATAATTGCGATCCCAACACCGATCCCTGAGGCACAGCACTAGTGACTGATTGCCAACCAGAATAGCACTCATTTATCCCCACTCTCTGCTTCCCGTTAGTCAACCAATCCTCTATCCATGCTAATACTTTACCCCTAACGCCATGCATCCTTATCTTATGCAGCAGCCTCTTGTGCGGCACCTTGTCGAAGGCCTTTTGGAAATCTAGGTACACCACATCCACTGGGTCCCCATTGTCCACCTTGCTCGTAATGTCATCATAGAATTCCAAAAGATTTGTCAAGCATGACCTGCCCTTCATGAACCCATGCTGCGTCTGCCCAACGGGACAATTTCTATCGAGATGCCCTGCTATTTCTTCCTTGATAATAGACTCAAGCATCTTCCCCACTACAGAGGTTAAGCTAATCGGTCTATAATTCCCCATCTTTTGTCTACCTCCTTTTTTAAACAGTGACGTCACATCTGCTGTTTTCCAATCTGCTGGGACTACTCCAGAGTCCAGCGAATTTTGGAAAATTACCGCCAGTGCACCTGCTATTTCTCCCGCCATCTCTTTTAGTACCCTGGGATGCATTCCATCAGGGCCAGGAGACTTATCAATCCTTAGCTCTATTAGCTTGCCCAACACTACCTCTTCCGTAATAATGATTGTTTCCAGGTCCTCACCTACGTTCGTCTCTTTGTCAATTACTGGCATGTTATTAATGTCCTCCACTGTGAAGACTGATACAAAATACCTGTTCAATGCCTCGGCCATTTCATCATATCCCATAACTAAATTCCCCTTCTCATCCTCTAAAGGACCAACGTTTACTTTAGCCACTCTTTTTCGTTTTATATATTTATAGAAACTTTTGCTATCTGGCTTTATATTCTGTGCTAGTTTTTTCTCATGTTCTATCTTACTTTTCTTTGTAGCTCTTTTTGTGGCTTTCTGTTGACCTTTAAAGTTTTCCCAATCTTCTAGTTTCATGCTGTTTTTGGCCACTTTGTATGCCTTCTCTTTCAATTTGATAGCCTCCCTTATTTCCTTAGACACCCATGGCAGATTACCCCTTTTCTTCCAGTCCTTCCTTTTCACTGGAATATACTTTTGCTGAGCACTTTGAAAAATTGCTTTGAAAGTCCTCCACTGCTCGTCAACTGTCCCACCATAAAATCTTTGTTTCCAGCCAACTTTAGCCAAGTCCTCCCTCATTCTATTGTAGTCCCCCTTGTTCAAGCGCAGGACCCTGGTATTGGATTTTATCTTCACACTCTCCATCTGTATTCTAAATTCAACCATACTGTGATCATTCCTTCCAAGAGGATCCCTAACTATGAGGTCATTAATTATTCCTGTCTCATTACACAGTACTAGATCTAGGATAGCTTGCTCCCTCGTCGGTTCCATTACATACTGTTCAAGAAAACTATCACAGATACACTCAACGAACCCCTCCTCAAGGCTACCCTGACTGAGCTGGTTCGACCAATCTACATGTCGATTAAAATCCCCCATGATAATTGCCGTACCATTTTTACAGGCATTAGTTATTTCTTTGTTTATTGCCCGCCCCAATGTGATGTTATTATTTGGTGGCCTATAGACTACGCCTATCAATGACTTTTTCTTCTTAGAGTTTCTAATTTCCACCCAAATGGATTCAACCTCATTCTCCATAGAACCTATATCATCTCTCAGCACCGCCCTGATGTCGTCCTTGAATATCAGAGCTACACCACCTCCCTTACCTTCCTGTCTGTCCTTCCGAATAGTCTGGTACCCCTGGATATTTAACTCCCAGTCGTGACCAACCTGTAACCATGTCTCCGTAATGGCTCCCAAATCATATTCATTCGCGATGATTTGTGCCGTTAACTCATCAACCTTGTTACGAATGCTACGAGCATTCAGGTAAAGTGCCTTTATGCTGGCTTTCTTACCCTCATGATTTCCAACATCTCTAACAATAACTCCTGAGTTATCCTTCCTTTCTGCTTCTTTCATCGTCTGCCTTGAACTTAAACCCACCTGCACACATGTTAACCTGCTGCTTACCTTTTTATTTACCATCATACTCCCTGTCGTTTTCCCTTTCCCTTCCCCCCAACTCACTCGTTTAATGTCCTAGAGACCACCCTATTTATCCGTTTCGCTAGAACACTGGTTCCAGATCGGTTCAGGTGGAGACCGTCCCATCGGTACAGATCCCCCCGGTTCCAAAACTGATGCCAATGCCCCATGAAATGGAACCCCTCTTTCCCACACCACTCCCTTAGCCACGTGTTTACTTCCCTAACATTCTTATCCCTAAACCAATTTGCACATGGCTCGGGCAGTAATCCGGAGATTATGACCCTCGAGGACCTGTTCCTTAATTTCATTCCTCGTGCTTTATAATCTCCAAACAGGTCCTCCATCCTAGCCTTGCCTATGTTGTTAGTCCCAACGTGGACCACAACAACTGGATCCTCCCCCTCCCGCTCCAATATCCTTTCAAGCCGGTCAGAGATGTCCTGCACCCTGGCACCGGGCAGGCAACACACCATGCGGGACTCCCGATCCGGCTTGCAAAGGATACTATCTATCCCCCTAATTATAGAATCCCCTATAACTACCACTTGTCTTTTTGCTGCCCCCTCTTGAATGGCCTTCTGCCCCATGGTGCCATGGTCAGTTGGCTCATCCTCCCCGCAGCCCTTTTCCTCATCCACACAGGGAGCAAGTATCTCGTACCTGTTGGATAAGGTCAAAGGCTGAGGCTCCTCCACTCCTGAACTCAGGATCCCCCTACCTGCCTCACTTGCAATTACACCCTGTTGTCCCTGATCACTAACTGAATTTGAATTACTTAATCTACCAGGTGTGACTGCCTCCTGAAACAAAACGTCCAGGTAACTCTCCCCCTCCCGGATGTGCCGCAGTGTTTGAAGCTCACATTCCAGATCATCAACTCTGAGCCGGAGTCCTTCCAGCAACCAACACTTGCTGCAGATGTGGTCCCTGCCGTTCACAATGGGGTCAGCCAGCTCTCACATCACCTGCCCAGCCATCTCTACTTCGTTAATTACTTTATTACTTTCTATAAATTTATGAGTTAAATACTTTCTGATACTTCTCTGCTATGGTCTTTTTCAAATAACCAATTAATAGATAAATCAAAAAAAGAAAGTAAAAAATGAAAGTAAATTTTTAACCAATCACACGATACAGAAGAAATAAAAAAGCTTACCTTATCAACACACCAGAGTCCTTTTTTTGGTTAGAGGAGGAGGGCGAGTGGGAGACACTACACGTGTAGTGTCTCGGGTTCAGCCACTGCCCAAATATATAGGTTTTTACTTACCCAGCAGTCCCCTGGTCCGCCGAAACAAAAGGTAATTTACTTTAAGCTGAAACTGACCTTCCCAGCTGATAACTCATTGATTACCTCCTATCCCGTGTGCTTTAATTTTACTAACCAACCTCCTGAGGGAGACTTTATCAAAAGCCTTCTGAAAATCCAAGTACATTATGTCCACTGACTCCCCTTTATCAATTCTGTTCGTAACATCCTCAAAAAACTCCAACAGGCTTGTCAACATGTTTTCCCATTCATAAATCCATGTTGACTATGCCCAACCAGATCATTATTATCCAACTGTCCATTTATCACATCCTTTAGATAAGATTCTCGCATTTTCCCTGCTACTGATGCAAGGCTAACAGGTCTGTAGTTCCCTGTTTTCTCTTTCCCTCCCTTCTTAAATAGTGGGATGACATTTGCTACCTTCCAATTTGCAGGAACCGTTCCAGAATCTGTCGAATTTTGGAAGATGATCACCAATTATCTCCATAGCTACCTCTTTCAACACTCTAGGATGTATAATATCAGGTCCCGGAAACCTATCAACCTTCAGCCCCATTAATTTTTCCAATACAACCTTCTTACTAATACTAATTTCCTTCAATTCCTCATTCTCCCGAGTCGCTTGGATCTCTGATTCTGGGAGATTTCCTGTATATTCCTCAGTGAAGACAGACACAAAGTAATCATTTAGCTTCTCTGCCATTTCTCTATTCCCCATTATAAATTCTCCTGACTTTGCCTGTCATGGATTCACATTTGTTTTAGCCAAACGTTTCCTTTTTACATACCTATAGAAGCTTTTACAGTCCATTTTTATGTGTGTTTTTTTTGCTAGTTTACATTCATATTCTATTCTCCCTTTCTTTATCAGTTTCTTGGCCTCCTTTGCTGTATTCTAAGATCCTCCCAATCCTCAGGTTTACTACTATTTCTGGCAACTTTATAGGCCTTTTCTTTTAATCTTATACAATCCTTAACTTCCTTTGTTATCCACGGTTGACTGACTTTTCCTTTTGGGTTTTTGTGCCTTGAAGGACTTTATAGTTGCTGTAAACTGTGTCATAATTTTTTAAAGATTATCTATTGCCTATGTACTGTCATACCTTTTTAATGTATTTTCCCAATCCACTTCTGTCAATTTGCCCCTTATACCTTCATAATTTCCTTTGTTCAAATTTAACACCCTGGCTTCAGACTGAACTACCTCACTTTCAAACATAATGTAAAATTATATTATATTATGGCCACTCATCCCTAAAGATTCTTTTACAACAAGAACATTAATTAACCCTATCTCAATACATAATACTAGATCTAAAATAGCCTGTTCTATAGTCGGTTCCTCAACATACTGCTCTAGAAAAACATCCCTAACACACTCAAGAAACCCTTCCTCCACAGCATTATTGCTCATTAGGTTTACCCAGTATAGATGCAGATTGATGTCACCCGTGATTACTGTATTACCCATGCTACATGCTTCCCTAATCTCCTGATTAATACCATACTCCACACTACCACTACCATTTGGTGGCCCTTAAACAACTCCTACCAATGTTTGCTGCCCCTTGCTGTTTCTTAGCTCCACCCTTACAGATTCCACATTTTGTTCTTCGAATCTGAGATCCTCCCTTACTAATGTACTGATCCCATCCTTATTTTATTATCAGTGCAACACCACCTCCTTTTCCTTTTTGCCTGTCCTTCCCAAATGTCAAATATCTTTGTATCCTGTAGTCCTGTTTCTGTAATGGCAATTATATCATACCCCTTTACCTCTATTTGTGCCTTTAAATCATCTACCTTGGATGCATCTCATCTGGTCCTGGTGACTTATCTGCTTTAAGTACAGTTAGCCAATCTAATACCTCCTCTTTATTAATTTTCAGCCCATCCAGTGTCTCAAAATATCTCCTCTTTCACCATGATTTGGGCAGCATCTTCTTCATTGCTAAAGACAGATACAAAGTACTCATTTAGTACCTCACACATGCCCTCTGCCTCCACGCGTACATTCCCTTTTAGGTCCCTACTCAGCCCCACTTCTCCTTTTACCACTCTTTTGCTATTTATGTGCCTATCGAAGACTTTTAGATTGCTTTTAATGTTAGCCATGAGACTCTTCTCATAATCTCTCTTTGCTTCTCTTATTTGCTTTTTCACTTCCCCTCTGAACCTTCCATATTCAACCTGGTTCTCATTGTATTATCCACCTGACATCTGTCATATGTACCCTTTTTCATGCTTCATCTTACACTCTACCTCTTCTGTCATCCAGGGAGCTCTGAATCTGTTGCCCTACCTTTCCCCCTTGTGGGAATGTACCTTGACTCTACCCCAGCTATCTCCTCTTTAAAAGCAGCCCATTGTCCAGTGACAACTTTGCCTTCCAATCTTTGATACCAATTTACTTGGCCAGATCCATTCTCACTCCATTGAAATTGGCCCTCCCCAATTAATCATTTTTACTCTGGATTGCTCCTTGTCCTTTTTTGCAGCTAACCTAAACCTCACGATGCTATGGACCCTGTCCTGTAAATATTCACCTACTGTCACTTGATTCACTTGACCCACCTGATTTCCCAGAACCTGATCCAGCAATGCTTCCTTCTTCATTGAACTGGAAACATATTGATGGAGAAAATTCTCCTGAACACACTCCAGAAACTCTTGCCCCTCTCTTCCTTTTACACTATTACTATCCCAGTCTATATTATAATATTTAAGGCCTGCATTATAAATACTTAATATGTCTTTCACCTCTTGTAATTTCCTTGCAATGTTTTTCCTTTATATCCTTCCCACTAGCTGATGGCTTATAGAATATCCCCAGCACTGTAATGTTACCTCCATTGTTTCTTGGCTCCAAACAAATAGATTCTATTCTTGACCCCTCTAAGACAACCTACTCTCCAGCACTGTAATGTACTCCTTAATCAATACAGCTACCCCTCCTCCTTTCCTTCTTTCCCTATCTTTCTTGTACACCTTGTATCCAGGAATATTTAGAACCCGCCCAATACCTTACTATTACTTACTCTAGTGCTATCTGTCTCTCCCAATTCTCTGTGCACCTTGGTTTTCCTCTCTAAATTAACCTCCTGGTTCCCACACCCCTGCCAAGTTGGTTTAAACCCTCCCCAATAGCACTAGCAAATCGCCCCACAAGGACATTGGTCCCAGCTCTGTTCAAGTGCAACCTGTCAGGCCTGTACATTGAGCATGGGGATGTTTGTAGAGCCTCCTCCTCCAGCTAATTGTTTAACTGTCCACCAACTTTCTCAATTGGATGTGGCAGGGGTGAAGAACTTTGATGTGATCCATTGGTTGTGGAATCGCTTTGCTCTGTCTATAGCATGTTGTTTCCGCTGCTTAACATACATGCAGTCCCGTGTTGTAGCTTCACCTCATTATGCCTGGTGCTGCTCCTGGCATGTTCTCCTGCACTCCTCATTGAACCAGGGTTGATCCCCTGCCGTGATGGTAATGGTCATGAGGTTACAGATTGTGGTTGAATACAATTCTGCTGCTGCAGATGGCCCACAGTACCTCATGGATGCCCAGTTTTGAGCTACTAGATCTGTTCTGAATCTATCCCATTTAAAATCATAGAAATTTACAGCACAGAGGGTGACCATTCGGCTCATCATGTCTGCACTGACTGACAAGTAGCCATCCAGCCTAATCCCCCTTTCCAGCTCTTGGTCCCATAGCCTTGCAGGATACGGCAGTTCAGGTGCATATCAGGTACTTTTTAAATGTTATGAGGCTTTCTGCATCTACCACTCTTTCAGGCAGTGAGCTCCAGATCCCAAGCACCTTCTGGGTGAAAACATTTCCCCTTGAGTCCCTTCTAAACTCCTAACTCTTGCCTTAAATCTATGCCTCCTAGTTATGGATGCCTCAATTAAAGAGCATAGGCCCTGCTATCCAATCTATCAAGACCTCTCATAACTTTATACACTTCAATTAGGTCTCCCTTCAACCTCCTCTGTTCCAAACAACACAATCCTAGCCTATCCAATCTTTCCCTATAACTAAAATTTGCCAGTCCAATCCCCTCTGTGCCCTTTCTAGTGTAGTCACAACTTTCCTGTAATATGGTGACCAGAACTGCATACAGTACTTCAGCTGTAGCCTAACTAGTGATTTAGACAGTTTTAACATAACCTCCCAGCTCTTATAGAAACATAGAAAATAGGAGCAGGAGTAGGTCATTTGGACCTTCGAGCCTGCTCCGCCATTCATTATGATCATGGATGATCATCCAACTCAGTAGCCTGTTCCCGCTTTCGCCCCATACCCTTTGATCCCTTTAGACCCAAGAGCTATATCTAACTCCTTCTTGAAAACATACAATGTTTTGGCCTCAACTGCTTTCTGTGGTAGCGAATTCCACAGGCTCACCACTCTCTGGGTGAAGAAATTTCTCCTCATCGCAGTCCTGAAAGGTTTACCCCATATCCTTAGACTATGACCCCTGGTTCCCCCACCATTGGGAACATCCTTCCTGCATCTACCCTGTCAAGTCCTGTTTGAATTTTATAGGTTTCTATGAGATCCCACATCACTCTTCTGAACTCCAGCGAATATAATCCTAACTGACTCAATCGCTCCTCATACGTCAGTTCCGCCATCCCAGGAATCAGTCTGGTAAATCTTCGCTGCACTCCCTCTATAGCAAGAACATCCTTCCTCAGATAAGGAGACCAAAACCGCACACAATATTCCAGGTGTGGCCTCAGCAAGGCCCTGTATAATTGCAGCAAGACATCCCTGCTCCTGCAATCGAATCCTCTTGCTATGAAGGCCAACATCCCATTTGCCCTTTTTACCACCTGTTGGACCTGCATGCTTACCTTCAGCGACTGGTGTACGAGAACACCCAGGTCTCGCTGCATATTCCCCTCTCTCAGTTTATAGCCATTCAGATAATAATCTGCCTTTTTGTTTTTGCTACCAAAGTGGATAACCTCACATTTATCCACATTGTACTGCATCTGTCATGCATTTGCCCACTCACTCAACTTGTCCAAATCACCCTGAAGCCTCTCTGCATCCTCCTCACAATTCACCCTCCAACCCAATTTTGTGTCATCTGAAAATTTGGAGATATTACATTTAGTTCCTTCATCTAAATCATTAATATATATTGTGAATAGCTGGGGTCCTAGCACCAATCCCTGTGGTACTCCACTAGTCACTGCCTGCCATTCAGAAAAAGACCCATTTATCCCTACTCTTTGTTTCCTGTCTGCCAACCAATTTTCTATCCATTGCAATACACTACCCCCAATCCCATGCGCTTTAATTTTACACACTAATCTCTTATGTGGGACTTTGTCGAAAGCCTTCTGAAAATCCAAATAAACCACATCCACTGTCTCCCCGTCATCAACTCTACTAGTTACATCCTCAAAGAATTCTAGTAGATTTGTCAAGCATAATTTCCCTTTCGTAAATCCATGCTGACTCTGTCCAATTCTACCACTGTTCTCCAAGTGCTCTGCTATAAAATCTTTGATAATGGACTCTAGAATTTTTCCCACCGACGTCAGGCTGACTATAATTCCCTGCTTTCTCTCTACCTCCCTTTTTAAATAGTGGAGTTACATTAGCTACCCTCCAATCTGTAGGAACTATTCCAGAGTCAATAGAATCTTGGAAGATGACCACCAATGCATCCACTATTTCTCGGGCCACTTCCTTAAGTACTCTGGGATGCAGACCATCAGGCCCTGGGGATTTATCGGCCTTCAATCCCATCAATTTTCCCAACACCATTTCTCTACTAATACTGATTTCCTTCAGTTCCTCTCTCTCACTAAGCCCTGTGTTCCTCAACATTTCTGGTATGATATTTGTGTCCTCCTTTGTGAAGACAGAACCAAGGTATGCATTTAGTTGGTCAGCCATTTCTTTGTTCCCCATAATAAATTTCCTTGTTTCTGACAGTAAGGGACCTACATTTGTCTTCACCAATCTTTTTCTCTTCACATACCTATAGAAACTTTTAGTCAGTTTTTATGTTCCCCGCAAGCTTGCTCTCGTACTCTATTTTGTCCTTCTTAATCAATCCCTTGGTCCTCCTTTGCTGAATTCTAAACTGCTCCCAATCCTCAGATCTGTTGTTTTTTTCTGGCAAATTTATATGCCTTTTCCTTGGACCTAATGCGATCTCTAATTTCCCTTGTAAGCCATGGTTTGGCGACCTTCCTCGTTTTAATTTTGCGCCAGACAGGGATAAACAATTGTTGCAGTTCATCCATGCGCTCTCTAAATGTTTGCCATTGCCTATCCACCGTCATCCCTTTAAGTAACGTTTCCCAAACCGTCATAGCCAACTCGCGCCTCATACCTTCATAGTTTCCTTTACTAAGATTCAGGACTCTAGTCTCAGAATCAACTACGTCACGCTCCATCTTGATGAAGAATTCTATCATATTATGGTCGCTCATCCCCAAGGGGTCTCGCACCACTAGATTGTCAATTATCCCCCTCTCATTACATAATACCCAGTCTAGTATGGCCTGTTCTCTAATTGGTTCCTCAACATACTGGTCCAGAAAACCATCCCATATGCACTCCAAGAATTCCTCCTCTACGGTATTGTGACTAATTTGATTTGCCCAATCTTTATGCAGATGAAATTCACCCATAATTACAGATGTTCCTTTATCGCATGCATCTCTAATTTCCTGCTTAATGCCATTCCAACATCACCACTACAGTTTGGGTGTCTATACACAACCCCCACTAATGTTTTTTGCCCCTTAGTGTTTCTCAGCTCTACCCATACAGATTCCACATCGTCAGAACTAATATATTTCCACACTATTGCGTTAATTTCCTCTTTAACCAGCAATGCAACTCCATCGTAATCCCGACTATATCACACCTGGTCACATCGGGGCGGCACAGTGGCGCAGTGGTTAGCACCGCAGCCTCACAGCTCCAGGGACCCGGGTTCGATTCCGGGTACTGCCTGTGTGGAGTTTGCAAGTTCTCCCTGTGTCTGCGTGGGTTTTCTCCGGGTGCTCCGGTTTCCTGCCAAAAGACTTGCAGGTTGATAGGTAAATTGGCCATTATAAATTGTCACTAGTATAGGTAGGTGGTAGGGAAATATAGGGACAGGTGGGGATGTTTGGTAGGAATATGGGATTAGTGTAGGATTAGTATAAATGGGTGGTTGATGTTCGGCACAGACTCGGTGGGCCGAAGGGCCTGTTTCAGTGCTGTATCTCTAATCTAATCTATTTGCGCGATTAATTCATCCAATTTATTTCGAATGCTCCGCACGTTAAGGCACAAAGCCTTAAGGCTTGTCTTTTTAACATTACCTGTCTCCTTCCCACTATTTTTTACTGTGGCCCTGATTAATTCTGGCCCTTGATTTTTCTGCCTATCACTTTTCTTATTCCCCTTACTGTCATTTGTTCTTGTCTTTGATCCCCCCCTCCTCTGACTCCTTGCAAAGGTTCCCATCCCCCTGCCATTTGAGTTTAAATCCTCCCCATCCACTCTCGCAAATACTCCTCCTAGGACATCAGTCCCGGTCCTGCCCAGGTAGAAACCGTCCAGTTTGTACTGGTCCCACCTCCCCCAGAACCAGTCCCAATGTCCAAGGAATCTAAAACCCTCTCCCTCACACCATCCCTTCAGCCATGTATTCATCTGATATATCCTGCTATTTCTACACTGACTAGCATGTGGCACTGAGATCACCACCTTTGAGGTCCTGCTTTTCAACTTACTTCCTAGCTCCCTATATTCTGCTTTGAGGACCTCATCCTTTTATTACCTATGTTGTTTGTACCAATGTGTACCATGACCACTGGCTGTTCACCCTCCCCCTTCAGAATGTCCTGTAACCACTCTGAGACATCCTTGACCCTACCACCAGGGTGGCAACATACCATCCTGGAGTCTCTTTTGCGGTCACAGAAACGCCTATCTATTCCCCTGACAATTGAATCCCCTATAACTATTGCATTCCCACACTTTTTACTCCTCCGCTGTGCAGCAAAGCCAACCCGTGGTACAACGAAATGGGTTGTTGCTGCTTTCCCCTGAGAGGCCATTCCCCCCAACAGTATCCAAAGCAGTATATCTGTTTTGCAGGGGAATAGCCACAGGAGATTCCTGAACTGCCTGCCTAGACCCCTTGCTCTGCCTGGTGCTCACCCATTCCCTTGCTGCCTGTGGAGTCTGAGCCTGCGGTGTGTCCACCTCTCTATATGTGCTATCCACAATATACTCTCCGCCTCATGGATGCTCCACAGTGTCCCCAGCTGCCGCTCCAGTTCCGAAACCCGGGCTTCCAGGAGCTGCAGCTGGAGATGCTTCCTGCGCACATGCCAGTCCCGGGCACTGGAAATGTCCCTGGCTTCCGACATGGAGAACGAGGAGCGCACCACGGCTCTGAGCTCTCCTGCCATGACTTATCCCTTTAAATTAAACCTTTTGGAAGATCTTATATCAAATAATATCAATTATTCGAGGGCCCTTCTTCCCTGGTCCTCGTTACTACAGAACTCCCTAAAAAAACACTACTTAGAATTAGAATTAGAATGAGAATTAGAACATTACAGCGCAGTACAGGCCCTTCGGCCCTCGATGTTGCGCCGATCATCTGACCTACACTATTCCATTTTCATCCATATGTCTATCCAATGACCACTTAAATGCCCTTAAAGTTGGCGAGTCTACTACTGTTGCAGGCAGGGCGTTCCACGCCCCTACTACTCTCTGCGTAAAGAAACTACCTCTGACATCTGTCCTATATCTTTCACCCCTCAACTTAAAGCTATGTCCCCTCGTGTTTGCCATCATCATCCGAGGAAAAAGACTCTCACTATCCACCCTATCTAACCCTCTGATTATCTTATATGTCTCTATTAAGTCACCTCTCCTCCTCCTTCTCTCGAACGAAAACAACCCCAAGTCCCTCAGCCTTTCCTCGTAAGACCTTCCTTCCATACCAGGCAACATCCTAGTAAATCTCCTCTGCACCCTTTACAAAGCTTCCACATCCTTCCTCTAATGCGGTGACCAGAACTGCACGCAATACTCCAGGTGCGGTCTCACCAGAGTTTTGTACAGCTGCATCATGACCTCGTGGCTCCGAAACTCGATCCCCCTACTAATAAAAGCTAACACACCATATGCCTTCTTAACAGCCCTATTAACCTGGGTAGCAACTTTCAGGGATTTATGTACCTGGACACCAAGATCTCTCTGCTCATCTACACTACCAAGAATCTTCCCATTAGCCCAGTACTCTGCATTGCTGTTACTCCTTCCAAAGTGAATCACCTCACACTTCTCCGCATTAAACTCCATTTGCCATCTCTCAGCCCAGCTCTGCAGCCTATCTATGTCCCTCTGTACCCTACAACACCCTTCGACACAATCCACAACTCCACCGACCTTCGTGTCATCCGCAAATTTACTAACCCACCCTTCTACACCTTCATCCAGGTCATTTATAAAAATGACAAACAGCAGTGGCCCCAAAACAGAACCTTGCGGTACACCACTAGTAACTAAACTCCAGGATGAACATTTGCCATCAACCACCACCCTCTGTCTTCTTTCAGCTAGCCAATTTCTGATCCAAAGCTCTGAATCACCTTCAACCCCATACTTCTGTATTTTCTGCAATAGCCTACCGTGGGGAACCTTATCAAACGCCTTACTGAAATCCATATACACCACATCCACGGCTTTACCCTCATCCACCTGTGTGGTCACCTTCTCGAAAAACTCAATAAGGTTTGTGAGGCACGACCTACCTTTCACAAAACCGTGCTGACTATCGCAAATGAACTTATTCTTTTCAAGATGATTATAAATCCTATCTCTTATAACCTTTTCCAACATTTTACCCACAACCGAAGTAAGGCTCACAGGTCTATAATTACCAGGGCTGTCTCTACTCCCCTTCTTGAACAAGGGGACAACATTTGCTATCCTCCAGTCCTCCGGCACTACTCCTGTCGACAATGACGACATAAAGATCAACAACAACGGCTCTGCAATCTCCTCCCTGGCTTCCCAGAGAATCCTAGGATAAATCCCATCTGGCCCAGGGGACTTATCTATTTTCACACTTTCCAAAATTGCTAACACCTCCTCCTTGTGAACCTCAATCCCATCTAGCCTAGTAGTCTGTATCTCAGTATTCTCCTCGACAACATTTTCTTTCTCTACTGTAAATACTGACGCAAAATATTCATTTAACACTTCCCCTACCTCCTCTGATTCCACACACAACTTCCCACTACTATCCTTGATTGGTCCTAATCTAACTCTAGTCATTCTTTTATTCCTGATATACCTATAGAAAGCCTTAGGGTTTTCCTTGATCCTATCCGCCAATGACTTCTCGTGTCCTCTCCTCTCTCTTCTTAGCTCTCCCTTTAGATCCTTCCTGGCTAGCTTGTAACTCTCAAGCGCCCTAACTGAGCCTTCACGTCTCATCCTAACATAAGCCTTCTTCTTCCTCTTGACAAGCTCTTCAATTTCTTTAGTAAACCACGGCTCCCTCGCTCGACAGCTTCCTCCCTGCCTGACAGGTACATACTTATCAAGGACACGCAGTAGCTGCTCCCTGAATAAGCTCCACATTTCTATTGTTCCCATGCCCTGCAGTTTCCTTCCCCATCCTACGCATCCTAAATCTTGCCTAATCGCATCAAAATTTCCTTTCCCCCAGCTATGCCCTGCGGTATATACCTGTCCCTGCCCATCGCTAAGGTAAACCTAACCGAATTGTGATCACTATCACCAAAGTGCTCACCTGCATCTAAATCTAACACCTGGCCTGGTTCATTACCCAGTACCAAATCCAATGTGGCATCGCCCCTGGTTGGCCTGTCTACATACTGTGTCAGAAAACCCTCTTGCACACACTGGACAAAAACTGACCCATCTAAAGTACTCAAACTATAGTATTTCCAGTCAATATTTGGAAAGTTAAAGTCCCCCATAACAACTCCCCTGTTACTCTCGCTCCTGTCGAGAATCATCTTCGCTATCCTTTCCTCTACATCTCTGGAACTATTCGGAGGTCTATAGAAAACTCCCAACAGGGTGACCTCTCCTCTCCTGTTTCTAGCCTCGGCCCATACTACCTCAGTAGACGAGTCCTCAAACGCCCTTTCTGCCGCCGTAATACTCTCCTTGATTAACAATGCCACGCCCCCACCTCTTTTACCATCTTCTCTGTTCTTACTGAAACATCTAAATCCCGGAACCTGCAACATCCATTCCTGCCCCTGCTCTACCCATGTCTCCGAAATGGCCACAACATCGAGATCCCAGGTACTAACCCATGCTGCAAGCTCACCCACCTTATTCCAGATGCTCCTGGCATTGAAGTAGACACACTTTAAACCAAGTTCTTGCTTGCCAGTGCCCTCTTGCATCCTTGTAACCTTATCCCTGAGCTCACTACTCTCAACATCCTGTACACTGGAACTACAATTTAGGTTCCCATCCCCCTGCTGAATTAGTTTAAACCCCCCTGAAGAGCACTAGCAAATCTCCCCCCTTTTCTTTAAAAAGAAATCTTTGGGTTTTCCTTGATTTTATTTGCCAATATTTTTTCATGCCCTCTCTTTACATTCCTAATTTCCTTTTTAATTTCACCCCTACACTTTTTACACTCCTCTATGTTTTGTGCCCTATTGAATCCTCAGTATCTGTCATAAGCTTCCCATTTTTATCCTTTCCTTTAAGCCCATTGACATCCGGGAGCTCTGGATTTGTTAGTCCCACCCTTTTTCTTTAAGGGAACATACTTGCTCTGTATCCTCACTATCTCTTCCTTGAATGCCTTCCACTGATCTTGCACTGATTTATCTTCAAGTAGCTGTTTCCAGTCCACTTTAGCAAAAATCACATCTCAGCTTCGTAAAATTAGCTTGCCCAGCTTCATTACCTAAAACTAAATCCAGAACCGCCCCACTCTTGTTGGGCTTTTTTTTGTTCTTCAGTTCAACCCATATGGCCTCATTTGATTATCCTTCTACCATATCATACCTCATTAATTGTTTTTTTAATCAACATTGTGACCCCCTTTTCTTATCCCCCTCTCTATCTTTTCTGAGAGCCCTGTAACCAGGAATGTTGAGCAGCCATTCCTGCCCTTCTAAAAGCCATGTCTCAGTAATAGCTATAATGTCATACTCCCGTGTATCAATCTGTGCTCTCAGCTTATCTGCCTTATTCCCTCGGCTTCCTGCATTAAGTATATATCATTTAGGACTGCCAACCTCCCTTGCTGCCTATTTTCTAGCATTTGTTTTTTCTGTCTTCCAAACACACTTACAAATTTTCAGCCTTCCATTTCCAACTTTTCTTCTCTCTCTTCTGAATCTACTCTCAGGTTTCCATGCCCCTTCCCATGGTGGTAGTGCCACACAACACAAACACATCTCCACAAGGACTGTGTGGTGGTCACTCCTACCAATACTGTCATGGACAGATGTATCTGCAACAGGTAGATTGGTGAGGGTGAGATTAGGTAGGTTGTTCTCTCTTGTTGGTTCTCTCACCACCTGCTACATGCCCAGTCTGGAAGATATGTCCTTCAAGACACAGCCAGCTCGGTGAGTAGAGATGCTACTGAACCACTTTGGAGCATGCGCGATGCTGAGGAGGTCGTGGATAGCACGTTTAGTGAATTGGTCACACCGCAGATTTGGATTGCTGAGGGAGAAAGGGAATGGGTGACCAAAAGGCAGAGAAAGAGCAGGAAGGCAGCGCAGGAGTCCCCTGCGGTCATCTCCCACCAAAACAAGTATACCGTTTTGGATACTGTTGAGGGAGATGGCTCACCAGGGGAAGGCAGCAGTAGCCAGGTCCATGGCACCGTGGCTGGCTCTGCTGTTCAGAAGGGCGGGAAAAAGAGTGGAAGGGCTATAGTCGTAGGGGATTCGATTGTAAGGGGAGTAGATAGGCGGTTCTGTGGTCGAAAACGAGGCTCCCGAATGGTATGTTGCCTCCCAGGTGCACGGGTCAGGGATGTCTCAGATCGGCTGCAGAACATTCTAAAGGGGGAGGGTGAACAGCCAGTTGTCATTGTGCACATAGGCACCAATGATATAGGTAAAAAACTGGATGAGGTCCTACAAGCAGAGTTTAGGGAGTTAGGAGCCAAGTTAAAAAGCAGGGCCTCAGAGGTAGTAATCTCAGGATTGCTACCAGTGCCACGTGATAGTCAGAGTAAAAATGAAAGAATAGTCAGGATGAATGCGTGGCTTGAGAGATGGTGCAGGAAGGAGGGGTTCAGATTTTTGGGACATTGGGACCGGTTCTGGGGGAGGTGGGACTATTACAAATTGGACGGTCTACACCTGGGCCGGAGTGGAACCAATGTCCTTGGGGGTGCTTTTGCTAACGCTGTTGGGGAGGGTTTAAACTAATGTGGCAGGGGGATGGGAACCAATTGAGGTCAGTTGACAGTAAGGAGGTAGTAACAAAAGCCTGTAAGGAACTAGATAATGAAGTCAGTGTGACTAAGGGGAAGAGCAGGCAGGGAGCAGATGATGAATATAAAGGGACTGGTGGTCGGAGGTGCATTTGTTTTAATGCAAGAAGTGTAGTAGGTAAGGCAGATGAACTTAGGGCTTGGATTAGTACCTGGGAGTATGATGTTATTGCTATTACTGAGACTTGGTTGAGGGAAGGGTATGATTGGCAACTAAATATCCCAGGATATCGATGCTTCAGGCGGGATAGAGAGGGAGATAAAAGGGGTGGAGGAGTTGCATTACTGGTCAAAGAGGATATCACAGCTGTGCTGAAGGAGGGCACTATGGAGGACTCGAGCAGTGAGGCAATATGGATAGAACTCAGAAATAGGAAGGGTGCGGTAACAATGTTGGGGCTGTACTACAGGCCTCCCAACAGCGAGCGTGAGATAGAGGTACAAATATGTAAACAGATTATGGAAAGATGTAGGAGCAACAGGGTGGTGGTGATAGGAGATTTTAATTTTCCCAACATTGACTGGGATTCACTTAGTGTTAGAGGTCTAGATGGAGCAGAATTTGTAAGGAGCATCCAGGAGGGTTTTCTAGAGCAGTATGTAAATAGTCCAACTCGGGAAGGGGCCATACTGGACCTGGTGTTGGGGAATGAGCCCGGCCAGGTGGTTGAAGTTTAAGTAGGGGACTACTTTGGGAATAGTGATCACAATTCCGTAAGCTTTAAAATACACATGGACAAAGACGAGAGTGGTCCTAAAGGAAGAGTGCTAAATTGGGGGAAGGCCAACTATACCAAAATTCGGCAGGAGCTGGGGAATGTAGATTGGGAGCAGCTGTTTGAAGGTAAATCCACATGTGATATGTGGGAGGCTTTTAAAGAGAGGTTGATTAGCGTGCAGGAGAGACATGTTCCTGTGAAAATGAAGGATAGAAATGGCAAGATTAGGGAACCATGGATGACAGGTGAAATTGTGAGACTAGCAAAGAGGAAAAAGGAAGCATACATAAGGTCTAGGCGGCTGATGAAAGACGAAGCTTTGAAAGAATATTGGGAATGTAGGACCAATCTGAAACGAGGAATTAAGAGGGCTAAAAGGGGTCATGAAATATCTTTAGCAAACAGGGTTAAAGAAAATTCCAAAGCCTTTTATTCATATATAAGGAGAAAGAGGGTAACTAGAGAAAGGATTGGCCCACTCAAGGACAAAGGAGGAAAGTTATGCGTGGAGTCAGAGAAAATGGGTGAGATTCTAAACGAGTACTTTGCATCGGTATTCACCGAGGAGAGGGACATGACGGATGTTGAGGTTAGGAACAGATGTTTGATTACACTAGGTCAAGTCGGCATAAGGAGGGAGGAAGTGTTGGGTATTCTAAAGGGCATTAAGGTGGACAAGTCCCCAGGTCCGGATGGGATCTATCCCAGGTTTCTGAGGGAAGCGAGAGAGGAAATAGCTGGGGCCTTAACAGATATCTTTGCAGCATCCTTAAACACGGGTGAGGTCCCGGAGGACTGGAGAATTGCTAATGTTGTCCCCTTGTTTAAGAAGGGTAGCAGGGATAATCCAGGTAATTATAGACCGGTGAGCCTGACGTCAGTGGTAGGGAAGCTGCTGGAGAAGATACTGAGGGATAGGATCTATTCCCATTTGGAAGAAAATGGGCTTATCAGTGATAGGCAACATGGTTTTGTGCAGGGAAGGTCATGTCTTACCAACTTAATAGAATTCTTTGAGGAAGTGACAAAGTTGATTGATGAGGGAAGGGCTGTCGATGTCATATACATGGACTTCAGTAAGGCGTTTGATAAGGTTCCCCATGGCAGGCTGATGGAGAAAGTGAAGGCGCATGGGGTCCAAGGTGTACTAGCTAGATGGATAAAGAACTGGCTGGGCAACAGGAGACAGAGAGTAGCAGTGGAAGGGAGTTTCTCAAAATGGAGACGTGTGACCAGTGGTGTTCCACAGGGATCCGTGCTGGGACCACTGTTGTTTGTGATATACATTAGTGATTTGGAGGAAAGTATAGGTGGACTGATTAGCAAGTTTGCAGACGACACTAAGATTGGTGGAGTAGCAGATAGTGAAGGGGACTGTCAGAGAATACAGCAGAATATAGATAGATTGGAGAGTTGGGCAGAGAAATGGCAGATGGAGTTCAATCAGGGCAAATGCGAGGTGATGCATTTTGGAAGATCCAATTCAAGAGTGAACTATACAGTAAATGGAAAAGTCCTGGGGAAAATTGATGTCCAGAGAGATTTGGGTGTTCAGGTCCACTGTTCCCTGAAGGTGGCAACGCAGGTAAATAGAGTGGTCAAGAAGGCATACGGCATGCTTTCCTTCATCGGACGGGGTATTGAGTACAAGGGTTGGCAGGTCATGTTACAGTTGTATAGGACTTTGGTTCGGCCACATTTGGAATACTGCGTGCAGTTCTGGTCGCCACATTACCAAAAGGATGTGGATGCTTTGGAGAGGGTGCAGAGGAGGTTCACCAGAATGTTGCCTGGTATGGAGGGCGCTAGCTATGAAGAGAGGTTGAGTAGATTAGGATTATTTTCATTAGAAAGACGGAGGTTGAGGGGGGACCTGATTGAGGTGTACAAAATCATGAGAGGTATAGACAGGGTGGATAGCAAGAGGCTTTTTCCCAGAGTGGGGGATTCAATTACTAGAGGACACGAGTTCAAAGTGAAAGGGGAAAAGTTTAGGGGGGATATGCGTGGAAAGTTCTTTACGCAGAGGGTGGTGGGTGCCTGGAACGCGTTGCCAGCAGAGGTGGTAGATGCGGGCACGATGGCGTCTTTTAAGATGTATCTAGACAGATACATGAATGGGCAGGAAGAAAAGAGATACAGAACCTTCGAAAATAGGCGACATGTTTAGAGAGAGGATCTGGATCGGCGCAGGCTTGGAGGGCCGAAGGGCCTGTTCCTGTGCTGTAATTATCTTTGTTCTTTGTTCTTTAACCACTCTTAGTGATGCACATTAAAGTCCCCTACCCAGAGTACATTCTGTCTAATAGCTACACTCAGTGCTTCTTCCAAGTGGTGTTCAACATGGAGGAGCACTGATTCATCAGCTCAGGGAGGGCAGTCAGTGATAATCAGTAGCAGGTTTCCTTGCTATGTTTGACCTGATGCAATAAGACTTCATGAGGTCCAAAGTCAATGTTACGGACTCCCAGGGCCACTCCCTCCCAACTGTATACCACTGTGCCACCACCTCTGGTGGGTCCATCCTGCAGTGGGACAGGACATACCAGAGATGGACATGGAGGAGGAGATTGTTTGTAAGGTATGATTCGGTGAGTCTGATTATGTTGCTGTTGCTTGACTAGTCTGTGGGACAGCTCTCCCAATTTTGGCACAAGTCCCCAGATTTTAGTGAAGAGAACTTTGCAGGGTCAACTAAGCAGGGTGTTCCTTTGTTGTTTCCGGTGTCTAGGTTGGTGTGGGGTGGTCAGTCCAGTTTTATTCTTTTTCAATTTTTCTGTAGCTGTTTGATACAATGGAGTGGCTTGCTCGGCCATTTCAGAGAGCAGTTGAGTGTCAACCACATTGCTGTTGGTCTGGAGTCACATGTAGGCCAGTCCAGGTGAGGACAGCATATTTCCTTGCATTAGGGACATTAGGGAACCAAATGGGTTTTTAAGACATTGCAGTAGTTTCATGATCACCATTACTGAGACTAGATTTTTTTTATTCCAGATTTATTATTTAATTGAATATAAATTCCACCAGCTACCGTGGTAGGAATTGATCTAGTGTCTTTGGAGCATCAGTCTGGGCATCTGAATTACTAGTTCAGTAACATTACCACTACGCTACCATCCTGCTAAGTTTCAATGAGTGCCAATCAACCTCTCTGGCATCAAAAATATAATTTTTTGGGGTGCTTATAAAAATGCCTTTTTTTTAACTTTTTTTTCCTCACTCTGTCCTATCTTTCCTTCTTTCTCTTTATTTTTCTTTCTGTACCTGATTTGACATTGATTTCACTCCCTTTAATTCACCCTCTGTCGCAATCCTTCCTGTGTTCATTTCCCAATCCTCTATCTGATTGGTTAAGGAGCTACCCTTTTGGTTGCCCTGTTCACTCAGGTCCCAGATGCTCTGTTTTCTTCACTGTCATTATTAGCTCACACTTTCAGCAAATGTGTGGGCAACATTTTTTTTTGAGCTGCAGCGTGTAATGGCTGACATTGTTTGATGCCTTTCCAAAACAAATTCTTGTCCATTATTTTTCTGTCTACATTATCCCTGGATTTCTTTTGATCTGTCTGACTTCATTCTTTGACTGCTGAGAGTCTGTACTTCGAAAAGAATGAATTTTGTGAAGTGCTTTTAAACATTTGAATATTATAGAAATTGAAATATTATTAAAATACCTCTTTTGGCACGTGGAAGGATTGTAAGTTACTATCCAGATTGGCAGAATATTTTATTTATAACTCCCAATCCTTAAGTTTCCTTATGCTATTCAGTTCTGTAATAATGCACATGACAACAATGTGGCCTGAGTTTGATAGTTCTCTGGTTGGTCCACTTCAGATTGGGAAGGGAGAAGAAAGTGGGAATTAAATTTTTCCACCCATTATGTGGTACTGTGTATCAGTGGTTGAGAACAATCCTCCTGCTTTACAAGTAGTGTCCTGGATCATATTACCTCAAAGAAGAAAATCATCTTGTAATGAGTGTGCAGAAATAGTAACATTTAATATCACTGCTCGATAATGGCATCTGTCACTGATGCAGAGGGGTCAAATAAGGCACTGGAGATATCATATCAAGAAGAGATGGTGTACACTGGCCTATCAGAAAATTATGATTGGAATATGTTTGGCAAGGAAGACAGAGGCATGTCTTTAGGCTTGCATTGAATGCATTATCCTCATTGAGACATGGTTATATTTTTCATAAGTTAATAAATGAAATTTTGATAATTGATTACGTATCTGAAATGTCCCGTAACCTTGTTGGCCCTTATGTGAATCCACCCCAATTCAATGATATCTTTGATGCATTTTTTATGAAATAGTAAAAACTGTAATAAAACCAAAAAGTGCTGGAAATACTCAGGAGATCTGGCAGCATATGTGGAAAGAGAAGCAAAGTTAACATTTCAGGTCAGTGACCTTTCACCAGAACAGGCAAAGGTTAGAAATGTAATAGATTTTAAGCAAATAAAGTGGGGTGGAGCAAAAAAGAACAAATGGGAAGGTGTTGATAGGACAGAGGGTCACAGAGAATAACTGACAAGGAGGTTGTGGGGCAGAGGCAAAGACAAAGAGTGTGTTAATGGTGTGGTGAAATACAAAGCATTAGTGCAGAGAGGCTGTTAAATGACAGAATAATGAAAGCCCTAGCCAAAAGCAAAACATGAAAAAAAAGTGGGCAGGCACATGGTAAAAAAGTGTAATGATAAACAAACTAAAATAGAATGAAATAAAAAATAAAAAATACAAAGTAAAACTAAAAATAAAAGAGGGGGCCAGTCATGCTCTGAAGTTATTGAACTCAATGTCCAATCCGGCAGGCTGTAGCATGCCTAATTGGTAAACGAGGTGCTGTTTCTCGAGCTTGCATTGATGTTCACTGGAACACTGCAGCAATCCCAGGACGGAGATGTGGGCATGACAGCAGGGGTGTGTGTTGAAATGGCAAACGACAGGAAGCTCGGGGTCATGTTTTTGGACTGAGGAGAGGTGTTCCGCAAAGCGGTCACCCAATCTGTATTAAAAACAGTAGTTTTGTGACAGCTAATAAAGTTCTTACTAAAGTTGATGTTTGAAATTGTCCTTTTTTTAGATCATCAGCAAATGGTGAGAGAACTAATACAAAGGAAACACCTACAGTAATGTATTCCTGTGTAATGAGCATGCCCAGTGTGTGATAACATCATTAAATATGTGATCTTGCCATCTCGGTATCAGTCTTTCTTTACAAGTTCCTTCCAATATATAACAGATTTTGTCAATGAAATGGAATTAAAGTGCTGTGTTTCTCTTTCTTCAACACAAACTACCAACCACAGGAGGAGGATTGGTAATTAAAATAAGTGTATTCTTTATTTGAAGATATGAAACGATATACAACAATAACTGGGAAGTTCACTCATACATCTGGTCTCCCTGACTGCTCTAACTTCTGCCTGATGATTACATGAGTATATGCATCATATCCTGAAATAAAAACAGAAAGTGTTGGAAATACTCAGCAGGTCAGGCAGCATCTGTGGAGAGAGAAGCAGAGTTAACATTTCCGGTCAGTAATCTTACATCAGAATTGGCAAAGGTTAGAAAAGAATTAGGTTTTAAGCAAATGAAGGGGGAGGGGAGGCTTTGGTGGGGAAGAGAACAAAAGAAAGGTTTTTTTGATAAGGCAGAGGGCAGGAGAGATTCAACAACAAAGCTGTCGTGGGAGAAGGCAAACTGCGTATTAATGCTTGTGGTGAAGGACAGAGCATTTGTCCAGAGAGAGTGTTAATGGCAGAATAATGAACAAATCTGTCCACGTAAAAAAACAGGCTCATGGTTAAAAAATATAGTAGTATGATGAATATATGTAGTATGATGAACTCCCCACTTTTTTCACATTGCATTAAAAGGTTTGCCTGTGTATTCGGGTCCGTTGTCCAAAACAACATCCTGTGGTGCCCCAAAAAGGCTGAAAATCCAACTTAGGGGAGTGTCCACAGTGGTGGCACTTGATATGTTGTGTAACTGACAGATAATGGGAAATTTGGAGAAATAGTCACAACCAGGAAATCATCTCCGTGGATGCTGAAGAGATCAGTTGCAATTCTTGTCCATGAATGTGAGGGTACTTCATGAGGTAAAAAGAGTTCTGATTGTTGGCTGGGCATGTAAGCTTGGCATGCCTCGTTGTCCCTCACAGCTGTTTCAATGTCATGATGCATCCCTGGATCCCTGGCCTGAAAACTGTTTCTCTAGCCAATCTCCTGGCTCAGTCTATCCCCATATGTGCTTTGTGTAATTGTTGTACGATGTCAGTGTCACATCTCCGGCTGAAGAATCACACTTGAAGTCACAGGTTTAACTTCACAAAGATTTAACAAGCTTTAAGAAAAAGACTTCTGTAGAGTTCTTGCGTACTGCTGCTCACGATGGCTACAAAGCTCATCAAATGTGTATTAATGATCTTCCTGCCAGACAAATGGAACTTCTTTCTTCAGGAGATCTCGACGAGACAAAGCTTTCTGTACAAAATTCGGAATGTATGGTGAAAGGAAATTGAATAAGCCAAGACAACATTGCAGACCTTGCTTGCCTTGTGGGTTTGGCACTGCACTGTTGTCCTCCAGTTTGCTAGGATCAGGACAGATGCCAACATTTGAGTAGTTGGACCTGAAGAAGTTTATATGTTGTACATTGATGCTGCATTTCTGGCTATTAAAAACAAGTCCCTCTCAATGTGCTGCTTCCATAAGGAGATGTAAATTTTGGTCATGCTCCTGTTTCGTTTGGCCAACAACAGCAATATCATCTGCATCCTGGAATTTTGCATGTAATACGGTCCATTTGTTGTTGAAAGAGATTCTGGCTATTGACAGACCGAATGGTGGTTGTTGGAAAAAGTATCTTCTGAATGGAGTGCAAAATGTAGGATGTTCTTGAGAGGTCTTTGCTAAATGTACTGACTCGTATCCATTCTTTGCGCCAAATTTAGAGAAAAATTTAGCATTCACAAACTTGAAGTTTAATTATCTAGCGTGGGAATCTTATGTGGGCATCATTTCAGTGCCACGTTCAGACTAGACAAACTCGAATACAGCCATCTTTCTTGACAAAGCATGTGATGTGAGTGAGGTTAGGTCAGCCACGGAGGTAACTGGTTTGTCCTTGTTGTCTGTAGACTTCTTCATTGTGTCGATGTTGTGAATTGTTGCCAATGTCAGGTCTCTGCATGCCGGTAGATCTGCAGTTGATGGACCTGTGGTGTTCACCATGTAAAAAGTCAGGGGTGACCATTGTGACTTGTTGTATCGGCATTCGAGTGTAATGGATCCCAGGGACGGAATCTCCGAGCTGTTGTATGCTATGAGCTTGGCAGTGGTTGGTGGAACCATAACTTGCCATTTCTGTGGGTACATGTTCTTCAGAATGCGAAGCGGTAGAATGTTAGCACTCACACCTGTGTCAACTTTGGTCCACAGTGTATGTTTCCCAGGCTTTTGTGGGCATATAATGTGGATAGTGGCAAAGGCTTCAGAAGGTACTACCATGTCAATATACTCTATGATATTGACAGTATGGAATGCCTGCTCACTGCGTGTGTCAGTGCTTTGGTCATCCTCACCTTCCAATATCGAAGTCTGGCTGGTCATCTCGTGGATTTTCTGCTTGTGGGATTGGAAACGCTCCCTCTATCTTTTGAGATGCTGTACCTGTCATGCATCTGACTGCGGCTTGCCCTGATGTCAAGCCACCTGTTCTGGTTTTGGATTCTTGCATTGGCGCTTCCAGTGCCCTCTGGTGCCACATGCCTCACAAATGCCATGGTAGGCCAGACAATTTCTTGGTGAATGTATGAGGCCGCACCGCCTACATGGCTTACCAAGTTTGGCTGCATTGGCAACCATGCAATAGTAGACGTAATGCGCAGAGCTTGTAAATTCTGCCTACCCATAAGGATGGCTTCAAATTTTCACAAGCTTTTAAGCAAAGCTTCCAAGCTCTATCCTTTGGGTTAGTCAAGAAGATCCTTTTGGAACACTTTGATAGGGGTAGAAGTTAACATGAGCTCGATAATTCAGTCAGCTAGTTCAGCCTCTGAAAAGTCGCAATCATGCCCTTAATCTTTACAGTGGCGAACAAACTGATCTACCATCTCCTTGGGTTGCTGTCTGAACAACATAAATTCGAGATAGTGTATTCGGAAGTTAAGTTTGACTTGCAACAGGGCTTCCAGTGTAGATCATATCTTTTAGGTTATCTTCAGAAAGTCCGGATGTGTCTAACCTGTGGAGACCTTTATTCCCAATAGCAATTTTCACCTTTATGGCTTGTCTGTCTGGTTTGGAGACAGCTAGGTCAAGAAAACACAATTCCATTCTATGCCTGAATAATTTAAAGTCAGTGAGGAGGTCTGTTACCTTCCGGTTTCGGGATGGAAATTTCGTTGTCAGTTTGACTTGAACAGTATCAGAGGCAGGATAAAGATTTAAAGATTTAAGGGGTTAAGTTCTGTTGCTCCACTAGCTTTCAGTACCATGGATGGCCACACCTAGTTGTTATACTTGAGATTGATGACGCTGTTACTGGCATCTCACTGTTTTGCTAGGCCATTCCCACAAAGCTGAGATTTTGGGAGCCAAAAATTTTAATGGTTATGAAGGTCTTTTTCAGCCTTCCCATAACTGTTGGAGGCTGCCGTTCAACTGACTTATTATTTTTTAATTTCCGGCCCTGTATCGAACAGTTTGTCACCCCCAACCCCTGTACTCCCGATCCGGAGCCCAGGTGCGCAGTGCCGCACCTCACAAAGTTGGTAACATAAAATATATTTTTTCTTTTTTTTATTCACTCATGGGCGTCGCTGGATAAGCCAGCATTTGTTGCCCATCCCTAATTGCCCTTGAGAAGGTGGTGAGCTGCCTTCTTGAACCGCTGCAGTCCATGTGGTGTTGGTACACTCCTGACTTGTGCCTTGTAGATGGTGGACAGGCACTGGGGAGTCAGGAGGTGAGTTACCCACTGCAGAATTGACCTGCTGTTGTAGTCACAGTAATTATGTGGCTGGTTCAGTTCAGTTTCTGGTCAATGGTAACCCCAGGATGTTGATAATCTGGGATTCAACTATAGTAATGCCATTGAATGTCAAGGGATGATGTTTAGATTCTTTCTTGTTTGAGATGGTCATTGCCTGGCACTTGTGTGGTGTGTATGTTACTTGCCACTTATCAGCCCAAGCCTAGATGTTTTCCAGATTTGCTACATCTGGACACGGGCTGTTTCAGTATCTGAGGAGTCGCAAATGGTGCTGAACATTGTGCAATCATCAGTGAATATCTCCACTTTTAACCTTATAATGGAGGGAAGGTCATTGATGAAGCAGCTGAAGATGGTTGGGCCTAGGACACTACCCTGAAGAACTCCTGTAGTGATGATCTGGGACTGAGATGATTGACCTCCAACATCCATAACCATCTTCCTTTGCGCTTGGTATGATTCCAACCAGTGGAGAGTTTTCCCCTGATTCCATTAACTCCAGTTTTGCTCGGGCTCCTTGATGCCATACTTGGTCAAATGCTGCCTTGATATCAAGAGCAGTCACTCTCACCTCACTTCTTGAGTTCAGCTCTTTTGTCCATGTTTGGACCAAGGCTGTAATGAGGTCAGGAGCTGAGTGGCCCTAGCAGAACCCAAACTGAGCGTCAGTGAGCAAGTTATTGCTAAGCAAGCGCCGCTTGATAGCACTGTCGACAACCCCTTGAATCACTTTACTGATGGTCGAGAGTAAACTGATAGGGCGTTAAATAGCCAGGTTGGATTTGTCCTGTTTTTTGTGTGCAGGACATACTTGGGCAATTTTTCACATTGCAGGGTAGATGCCAGTGTTGTAGCTGTACTGGAACAGCTTGGTTGGGAGCGCAAGTCTTCAGTACTATTGCTGGAATTTTGTCAGGGCCCATAGCCATTGCAGTATCCAGTGTCTTCAGCCATTTCTTGATATCGCATGGAGTGAATCTACCTCCTCCTTAAATACATTTACTGACCAAGCCTCCACAACTCTCTGAGGTAGAGAATTCCAGAGATTCACAACCCTCTGTGAGAAGGAATTCCTTCGCCTCTCAGTTTTAAATGTGTGCCCCCTTATTCTGTAACTATGTCCCATAGTTTGAGATTCCCCCACCAGTGAAAGCATATTCTCAACATCTACCCTGTCAAGCCCCTTAAAATCTTATATATTTCAATCAGATCACCTCTCATTCATCTACACGCCAATGAATAAAGGCCTAACCTGTTTAGTTGTTCTTGATAAGACAACCCCTTCATCCCATGAATCAGCCGAGTGAACCTTTTCTGAACTGCCTTCAATGCTAGTATATCCTTCCTTAAATACGGATACCAAAATTGTACGCAGTACTCCAAGTGTGGCCGCACCAGTACCCCGTACAGTTGTAACAAGACTTCCCTATTTTTAAACTCTAACCCCCTACATATGATACATATGAAGACTGAAGGCCTGATTCACAAATACGAAGGAAGGATCACAGTGACACACTCTGCAACTCCTGATGTAATTATCTGGCTTAACCATCTAAATGTAAAATTATAGTCGTTGGCTACTTCTGGAGCACAAATCTTCAGCACTACAGCTGGGGTGTTGTCGAGGCCCAAGGCCTAAGCTGAATCTAATGCATTCAGCTGTTTCTTGATATCACGTAGAGTATTTTGAATTGGCTGAAGACTGGTTTCCGTGATGCTAGGGACCTCAGGAAGAAGCCAAGATGGATCATCTACTTGGCACTCCTGGCTGAATATGGGTGCAAATGCTTCAGCCTTATCTTTTTCACTGATGTGCTGGGCTCCCACATTGTTAAGGATGGGGATATTTGTGGAGCCTGCTGCTCCTGTTAGTTGTTCAATTGTCTACCACCATTCACGGCTGGATGTGGCAGGATTGCAGAGCTTTGATCTGATCCGCTCCGTTGGTTGTGGGATCGCTTAGCTTCCGCTGTTTGGCATGCAAGTAGTCCTGGGTTGTAGCTTCATCAGGCTGACACCTCATTTTTAGGTATGCCAGGTGCTGTTCCTGGCATGCCCTCCTGCACTCTTTATTGAACCAGGGTTGGTCCCCCAGCTTGATGGTAATGGTAGAGTGGGGAATATGCCGGGCCATGAGGTTACAGATTGTGGTTGAATACGATTCTGCTGCTGCTGATGGCCCACAGCGCCTCATGGATGCCCAGTTTTTAATTGCTAGATCTGTTCGAAATCTATCCCATTTAGCACAGTGGTCACTCCTACCAATACTGTCATGGGCAGCTGCATCTGTGACAGATAGATGGGTGAGGATGAGGTCACATCGGTTTTTCCCTCTTGTTGGTGTCCTCACTACCTGCCGCAGACCCAGTCTAGCAGCTATGTCCTTGGTCAGTCATATTGCTACCAAGCCACTCTTGATGATGGACATTGATGTCTCCCACCCAGAGTACATTCTGCACCCTCGTTACCGTTGGTGCTTTTTCCAGTTGGTGTTCAACAGGGAGAAGCACTGATTCATCAGCCCAGGGGGGGGGCAGTAGGTGGTAATCAGTGGGAGGTTTCCTTGCCTATGTTTGACCTGATGCCATGAGACTTCTTGGAATCCAGAGTCAATGTTGAGGACTCCCAGGGCAACTCTTTCCTGACTGTATACCACTGTGCCACTCCCTCTGGTGGGTCTGTCCTGCTGGTGGGATAGTGATGATGGTGGTGGTGTCAGGGACATTGTCAGGTATGATTCCGTGAGCATGATTTTATCAGGCTGTTGCTGATTAGTATGTGGGACAGCTCTCCCCATTTTGGTACAAGTCCCCATATGTTAGTAAGGAGGACTTTGCAGGGTCGACAGGGCTGGCTTTGCTGTTATCGTTTCCAGTGCCTAGGTCGATACGGGTGATCCATCCTGTTTCATTCCTTTTCTTACTCTTTATCGTGGTTTGATACAACTGTGTGGCTTGCTAGGCCATTTCAGAGGGCATTTAAGAGTTAACCACATTGCTGTGTGTCTGGAGTCACATGTAGGCCAGACCAGGTAAGGACGGCAGATTTCCTTCCCTAAAGGACATTAATGAACCAGATGGGTTTTTACAACAATTGACAATGGTTTCATGGTCACCATTAGACTAGCTTTTAATTCCAGATTTATTAATTGAATTCAAATTTCACCATCTGCCTTGGTGGAATTCGAGCCCATGTCCCCAGAGCATTAGATCATTAGTCCATTGACATTTCCATCAAACCAACACCTCTCCAGTAAGCTCTTTCTGTGCAAGCTCTTTCTTTATATCTTTATATTAGTATATCTGGATATTAATGACATCAAGGGATATGGGAATAGCATGGGAAAGTGTCTTTGAGGTAGATGATCAGCCATGATTTAATTGATTGGCAGAGCAGTCTTGACAGGCTGAATAGCCTACTCCTGCTCCTATGTTCCTAAGTTAAACCCAAACACACCAACCACTTGAGGCGGATTGGTAACTAAATTAAGTGGGTTCTTTATTTGAAGATATGAAACTATGTACAACAATAACTGGGAGATTCACTATTACATCTGGCCTCTCCGACTGCTCCTAACTGCTCAAAGATTACATGAGTACATACATTATATATTATTTCTGGTGATAGACATCAGCTTTAGACACACCCCTTAAAGGTATACCACAACTTAAGTTTTTTTGCAACAAACGGCAATAGAGACTGTGATAAACAAAATAAGCTATCTCCCAGTGACCTACCTGCTAGGATGGTGAAGATTTTCAGCTACACTGTGTTGAGCCTCATTGTTTCTGGAAACATTCTGCACTCAGTTGAATGGATTCTGCTGGGTCCTAGTGTCCATCTTGTTCAACTACCACCGACATTGGCTTTGGTGAATTTGTTCTAATTAGGCTACCTTAGCTTCTGTATCACTGTTACAGACATCCACAGTAAATTGTTTATCAGGTCACTGTTACATCTGAAAATGGAACAAGATGGCTGTGCTCAGGGGATACGTTGGGAGGCTAGGAACACACGATAAAGCTCGAGAAACATTCCGTTTAGACATTGAAAGAATGGACGTGTTCTTCAGAGCTAATAATATATTAGAACTCAAAGACTAAAGTGAAGGGGCCCAAACTCAGAATAAGACAATTCTTGAGTGAAATAAAGCAATTTTGTTGAAGGAGATAGGCCCAGAAGTGTATGGCACACTAACAAGCCTTCATGCACCCAACAAGTCAAATGATGTGCCATTCAAAATAATTATCACCAAGGTAGAGGAGCATTTTAATCATAAGACACTAGATAGTGGAAAGCTACAAATTTGGAACCAGAAACCAGAGAAGTTGCAAAACTGTTGGCAAGCACATTGTGGCACTGAAGAATTTATTACTACATTGTAACTTTGGCACATTGTTAGACTGTACATTATGAGACAGATTTGTATGTGGATTGGTGGATGAAAGAGTTCAGTCGAAGTTACTAAACACACAAAATCTAATGCTTGAGCTAGCATGCAAGATTACTTCTACCATGGAGATGGCATCAAAAAATGCTCGGGAATTTCATCCTATGCAAGTGACTAGGGCAGCTTCTGTCCACTGTCAGAAGGCTTCTACCAAGTCTAAAACAGGGAGATCTGATCAGAAGAGTGCTGTTGCTGAAGGTTTAATGACTTATTATCGCTGTAGTGACCAGCACATGGCACAGGTATGTCAGTTACAGAAATGCCAAGTGCTTTAATTACTAAAAGATAGGCCATGTGGCAACTGCTTGCTGAGTGAAGGCCAAAGCAGGAGAGAGTAATAATCGAAAGCAGTGGCATAACAAGGGTGCAGTTCACAATCTTGAAGTGAATCCAGAGTGCCTAAGCAAAGTGGAGCTAGGGCGTTACAGCATTTATGCCACCAGCAATCACTCAAGTGATACAGATGTTTGTATAAAGATGTTGCTAAATCACTAGTATATGAACATGCACATCGATACGGCTGCAGATTGCTCCATTAGGAGTAGAGACATGTATGAGAGCAAATCCAGTGACATACCTCTAACTCCGAGCACAGTTTTGTTGAAAACCTACTCTGGTGAGGTGTTCGAAATGTGTGGACAAATGGAGTGCAGCGTTCAATATAACGCAAGTCCCTCAAGTTGCCCATTGTTGTAGTGAGATATGTCAACAAACTAATGTTAAGGGACAAAGACTGGCTTCATAAGCTGGAGTTAGCCTGGAAGCACGTTTTCCAAGTTGAGTCGACCAGGAAGCTTGATCAGCTTTTGAATTGTTACAGGAACATTTCCGAGGACAGCTATGAAGGCATAATCAGTGTGAAAGCGCACATCTGAATTAGGCCTGATGCAAAACCAGTATATTGCAAGGTTAGGTTGGTTCCTCATGTTCTCAAAACCCAGGTTGAAGAGGAACTAAAGAATCTAGAAAGGAATGGTGTGCGAGTGAAAAATGACCGCAGTAATTGTAGTATCCCCATGCTTATGCACTGCTCAGCGTGGATCCAGAAAGTCAGCAGTATCTCACAATAAATACACACCTGGGGTTATATTCCTACACGAAGCTGCCCTATGGTGTTTTCTCCAAAAATCCTCCAAGCTACAGTGGATAAGATTTTGCAAGGAGTGCCGCATTGCTTGTGTAATCAAGATGATGTGTCGATCGTAACCACAACAGAGGAAGAGAATCTTCAAAAGTTGGATGAAGTATTAAAAAGGTTCAATGATCACAATGTGAAGTTGAAAAGGAGCAAGTGTGCTTTTGTGCAATCTCAGGTAGTGTACCTTGGTCTAAAAATTGAAGAAAAAAGACTACAGCCAATGAAAGAAAAAACAAAGGCAATAGTCAAAGCCCCAAAGTCAAAACATGTGTCTGAGCTTCGATCATTTCTAGGCATGGTCCACTATTACTTGTGATTTCTGCCTGAGCTTAACGGTGTTACCTCCACTACATGACTTGTTGAAGAAAGATGTGAAATGGGAATGGTCTAAAGCACAACAAGATGCTTATGATGCATGCAATAGAAGCTTGACCAGTGATGAACTATTTGTTCATTATGACACAAATCGTGATCTGAAGCTAGCATGTGGTGCTTCAAACTCTGGAGTTGGAGCAGTGATCAGTCATGGCATAGATGATAGTCGAAAGAAGCCCAAAGCATTCGCATCACGTACCTTGAACAAGAGTGAACATAACTGTATGCAGACAGAAAAGTAAGCACTTGGAATCATCTTTGCAATCAAAGAGTTCCACCAGTTTTTGTTGGGTAGAAACTTTACACTAGTTACAAATCATAAAGCCTGAGTGGCTATTCTTGGTCCAATACCGACAATGGCCATATCAAGGATGCAGCAGCGGGCAGTACTTCTCTCACAGTACAACTACAATATTGAATATTGTAGTTCAAAGGAGAATGCTAAGAACTAATGCCTTGTCACATTTGCCGCATGAAGGCTGTGAATGTGTAATCATCACAACAGGCGGAGCAGATGAGGACTTTCCAATCACTGCAATTAAAATTGCAGCTGAAACTCAGAAAGACAAATTTAAAAGGAGTCTGCGAAAAGAACTTGAATGGTTGGACAGAGTATGACTGGTGTACAGACATAGAAACATAAAAACATAGAAAATAGGAGCAGGAGTAGGCCATTCCGCCCTTCGAGCCTGCTCCGCCATTCATTATGATCATGGCTGATCATCCAACTCAGTAACCTGTTCCCGCTTTCACCCCATACCCTTTGATCCCTTTAGACCCAACAGCTATATCTAACTCCTTTTTGCAAACATACAATGTTTTGGCCTCAACTGCTTTCTGTGGTAGCGAATTCCACAGGCTCACCACTCTCTGGGTGAAGAAATTTCTCCTCATCTCAGTCCTGAAAGGTTTACCCCATATCCTTAGACTATGACCCCTGGTTCCCCCACCATTGGGAACATCCTTTCTGCATTTACCCTGTCAAGTCCTGTTAGAATTTTATAGGTTTCTATGAGATCCCCCCTCACTCTCTGAACTCCAGCGAATATAATCTTAACCGACTCAATCTCTCCTCATACGTCAGTCCCGCCATCCCAGGAATCAGTCTGGTAAACCTTCGCTGCACTCCCTCTATAGCAAGAATATTCTTCCTCAGATAAGGAGACCAAAACTGCACACAATATTCCAGGTGTGGCCTCACCAAGGCCCTGTATAATTGCAGCAAGACATCCCTGCTCCTGTACTCGAATCCTCTTGTTATGAAGGCCAACATCCCATTTGCCTTTTTAATCTGCCTGTTGGACCTGCATGCTTACCTTCAGCAACTGGTGTATGAGAACACCCAGGTCTCGCTGCATATTCCCCTCTCTCAGTTTATAGCCATTCAGATAATAATCTGCCTTCCTGTTTTTTCTACCAAAGTGGATAACCTCACATTTATCCACATTATACTGCATCTGCCATGCATTTGCCCACTCACTCAACTTGTCCAAATCACCCTGAAGCCTCTCTGCATCCTCCTCACAACTCACCCTCCCACCCAGTTTTGTGTCATCTGAAAATTTGGAGATATTACATTTAGTTCCCTCATCTAAAACAATATATATTGTGAATAGCTAGGGTCCTAGCACCGATCCCTGCAGTACCCCACTAGACACTGCCTGCCATTCGGAAAAAGACCCATTTATCCCTGCTCTTTGTTTCCTGTCTACCAACCAATTTTCTATCCATCACAATACACTACCCCCAATCCTATGCGCTTTAATTTTACACACTAATCTCTTATGTGGGACTTTGTCGAAAACCTTCTGAAAGTCCAAATAAACCACATCTACTGGCTCCCCCTCATCAACTCTACTAGTTACATGGAACTGAAACTGTTCTACAATCGACGTAATGAGTTGTCATGTAAACAGGGATGCGTTAAGTGGGGTCACAGAGTGGGAGCACCTAGTTCTTTAAGAGACAAGATTCTTGCAGAACTTCATACTGAACACACAGGTATAGTTAGCATGAAATCCATTGCCAGAAGTTGTGTTTATTAAGCTGGTCTAGACGATGATCTAGAATCATTGATTAGCAAATGTACCATTTGCCAAGACTGCAGGAATAATCCATCCAAAACTCTTTTACTACCATGGTCTTGGGCAACACGTCCATTTCAAAGAATGCATGTAGACTTTTGCAAAAAGGAAAGTGACAATTTCTTGGTGATCATTGACAGCCAGTCTAAATGCCTTGAAGTAAAACATATGGGTCAAAACAAGGACAATAGACAAGTTACAGTTTTTGCTTGTCATGTTGTATGGAGGAGCTTGTCTTAGATAACAGCCCTTAATTTTGTTCTGCTCTGTTTCAGCATTTCAGAAGGTAAAATGGTATCAAACATACCCTCACGCGTCCATTTCATCCAGCATCAAATGGAACAGCAGAAATATCTGTGAGAATAGTCAAAGAAGTACTCAAGAAGCAAATGCTGCATGAATGTTCAAGTTTCAGCATGAAACAGAGATTAGTTAATTTTCTGCTGAAGTATAGAACAACTTCACACTCAACTAAAGGGTATATACCTGCAGAGCTCTTAATAAAGTTCTACCAAATTTGACTGCTAAAGTTGTACAAAAATAGTTCAGTCAGTAATGTCTGTACAACACAAACAAAAGAGAACATAGTTTCAGGAGAAATGAAAATTTTCGTGTTCTGAACCCTCACAAGTCACAAAAGTGAGAAGTGGGAAATGGCGTAGAAGTTTGTGGTACTAAGAGCTGCTTGGCTGAAATTGGTGGAAAAGGGAATAGTAGTGTTCATGTAGATCACATGATGCCAGGGTGGGATGATCCAAAACTTGAGAATGATCTACTGGATAGCGAGCTTTTGCCAGAGTGTGAACCAGTTCAGACTTCAGTGTCTGAAGTACCAGTTTCAGAAAAATAAATAAGATCTTCTGTAAGTCTTGAACTGAAACCAGACAGTCCATAACCTGACTCTACACCAAAACCTGTGAGAAGATCAGAAAGACTTTGTAAACCAGTTATTCAACTTAATTTATAGAAATCATTTAAAGAAAACGAGTCAGTTGTTATTTTACCAAGTGCATATATTCGCAAAGATTTTGTTTGTTTTTGCAGTTGTATTGTTAGTATACCTATAAATGGTTTATTAAAACAAATTAAAAGGAGGAATCAATGTAATGTATTCCTTTGTAATGAGCATGCCCAGTGCAGAATGATGTCATTAAACATGAGATCTGGTTATCTTGGTGTCTGTCTTTTTTTACAAGTTACTCCCAATACTTTACTTCATCCTCATCAATCTACCTGTTGCAGATGCATCCATCCTTATTGAATGGCGGGAGAGGCTTGAGGGGCTGAATGGCCTACTCCTGCTCCTATTTCCTATGTTCTTATGTCTGCTCTGGGTGACATTGTCGCACACTGGAGAGTTTTTAATTTTCCATTTGTGCATCAAGTATCCGCATCTGCCATGGTTTGTGTGGATGTGACTTAGGGTTGCCCATGAGCTTCATGGAAGATCGAAGCTTCTGCGTCAGGTCTTTCACAAGGTGTTTGTTTGTGACATCTTATGAACTCCATTCAGCTTTCCAAGCTGCAATAGGGTTGACGTTGCATTGTCAACATGGAAGCCTTAACGCAGCCAACTCCATTGAGCGAGAAATCGTAACTAATGCCATTAATCTAGCAAGCAAATATAAATTTTAAAGATGAAAGTATATAAAATGATCTATATCATTATTCTACACAATTTCAGGGTTATATAATGATAAGCCCACCTTTTCTAGGCTGAACAGCCAAAACACGATAAATACTATGATGATAAAAGGCTCCATGAGTCATTCTACCATTATGAATCATTGAAATAAGATAATTATATTGTAAATTTTAGCCTGTGCTTAGAAAGTAAGAGAAGCATTACCTGTGTGGGAGGTGGAAGTGCAGGTCTAAAGTGGGAGACTCTCACTCAGAGTGGGAGTATTGGCATATGTGTATATTTGACGATAAAATTGAAAGGACAGGTTCAAGATTTGAGTATTATCATTTTAATATAGGACACATTACTTGTCAGAATTTGCAATGTTGCCTTTTATTAATAAAGGTTAAAAATTCACTTGAAGTACAAAGCTTTACAACCCATACATATAAGAATTATTCTAATGGCGGGTGACTCAGCTCACACTTTTAGAAAGTCTAATCTGTTAATTATACATGTGCATGTCTCAGTTTAACGCCTCATTATTCACCTTAGAATCTAGTTACTAAAAATCCTTTTAATTTCTTTAACCTGATATACTAAATCAGAAATATATTTTCAATAAATATTTTTGTTTTTGTCTATGAAACACATTTCACCCAAACATTGTGGACAGCTCGAGAGAATTCTGTACTCCTGAATTGGTCTTTTTTTTTAAAATGCAGATCAATTGTAATGAATAACTCTATTATGAGTGTTAAATATTATTAAAATTAATACTTTAGAATTAAAGAAAAGTAAAATACTTTCAAATATTTCAGATGCACCTGACTACTAATTCTTCCTCAATTTTGAATTCATCACTGTTCTCTTCTAGTCTTACTAATTTAATATTAATTTTACGTTATTTCTTTTAAGTTTGAATACTTTGGCCCTGAATTTACTTGCATTTAGGAACAAATTTAGGCATTAGTACAGTGTAACAGCAATATTTGGGATGTATTTTAGGATACAACCCAATTCTGATTTTATTTATTATTCGTTCCTGGGCTGTGAGCGTTGCTGGCTAGGCCAGCATTTATTACCCATCACAATCCTGACTTGTGCCTTGTAGATAGTGGACAGGCTTTGGGGAGTCAGGAGGTGAGTTACTCACCGCAGGTTTCCAAGCCTCTGACCTGTTCTTGTAGCCATTGTATTTATATGGCTACTCCATTTAGTTTCTGCTGAATGGTAACCCCCCCCAGGATGTTGATAGTGGGGATTTAGTGATCGTAATGCCATGAATGTCAAAGGGAGATGGTTAGATTCTCTCTTGTCGGAGATGGTCATTGCCCGGCACTTGTGTGGCGTGGATGTTACTTGCCACTTATCAGCCCAAGCCTGGATATTGTCCAGGTCTTGCTACATTTCTAAACGGGCTGCTTCAGTATCTGAGGAGTCGCATTTGGAGCTGAATATTGAGCAATTATCAGCGAACATCCCCACTTCTGACCTTATGATTGAAGGAAGGTCATTGATGAAGCAGCTGAAGATGGTTGGGCCAAGGACACTACCCTGAGGAACTCCTGCAGTGATGTCCTGGAGCTGAGATGATTGACCTCCAACAACCACAACTATCTTCCTTTGTGCTAGGTATGACTCCAACCAGTGGAGAGTTTTCCCCCTGATTCCCATTGATTCCAGTTTTGCTAGGGCTCCTTGATGCTATACTCAGTCAAATGCTGCCTTGATGTCAAGGGCTGTCACTCTCACCTCACCTCTTGAGTTCAGCTCTTTTGTCCATGTTTGAACCAAGGCTGTAATGAAGTCCGGAGCTGAGTGGCCCTGGCGGAACCCAAACTGAGCGTCAGTGAGCAGGTTATTGCTAAGCAAGTGCCACTTGATAACACCGTCGATGACACCTTCCATCATTTTACTGATGATTGAGAGTGGACTGATGTGGCGGTAATTGGCCGGGTTGGGCTTGTCCTGCTTTTTGTGTACAGGACATACCTGGAGAATTTTCCACTATGCCAAGTAGATGCCAGTGTTGTAGCTCTACTGGAACAGATTGGCTAGGGGTGTGGCAAGTTCTGGAGCATAGGTCTTTAGTACTATTGCCGGAATGTTGTCAGGGCCCATAGCCTTTGCAGTATCCAGTGCCTTCAGTCATTTATTGACATCACGCGGAATGAATCGAATTGGCTGAAGACTGGCATCTGTGATGCTGGGGACTTCAGGAGGAGGCCAAGATGGATGATCAACTCAGCACTTCTGGCTGAAGATTGTTCAATTTTCGGACATTTTTGCTATTAAAGACAGTAATCATGGGGGACGTCAATGTACATATAGACTGGGTAAACCTAATTAGCACTAATGCTGTGGAGGATGAATTCTTGGAATGTACATGAGATGGTTTTCTAGAACAGCATGTTGAGGAACCACTAGAGAATGGGTTATTTTAGATCTGATATTGTGCAAGGAGAAAGGGCTAATTAATAATCTCATTGTAAAGGCATATTTAGGGAAGAGTGACCATAATATGAGAGTTCTTTTTTATTAATTCATAGGATGTGGGCATCACTGGCTATGCCAGCATTTATTGCCCATCCCTAATTGCCCTTGAGAAGGTACTGGTGAGCTGCCTTCTTGAACCGCTGCAGTCCATGTGAGGTAGGTACACCCACAGTGCTGTTAGGAAGGGAGTTCCAGGATTTTGGCCCAGCGACAGTGAAGGAACGGCGATATAGTTCCAAGTCAGGATGGTATGTGACTTGGATGGGAACTTGCAGGTGGTGATGTTCCATGCATCTGCTGCTCTTGTCCCTCGAGGTGGTAGAGGTCACGGGTTTGGAAGTTGCTGTCTAAGGAGCCTTGTTGTGGTGCTGCAGTGCATCTTGTAGATGGTACACACTGCTGCCACTGTGCATCGGTGGTGGAGGGAGTGAATGTTTGTGGATGCTGTGCCAATCAAGCAGGCTGCTTTGTCCTGGATGCTGTCGAGCTTCTTGCGTGTTGTTGGAGCTGCACCCATCCAGGCAAGTGGAGAGTACTCCATCAGACTCCTGACTTGTGCTTTGTAGATGGTGGACAGGCTTTGGGGAGTCAGGAGGTGAGTTACTCGCCGCAGGATTCCTAGCCTCTGACCTGCTCTTGTAGACACAGTATTTATATGGCTACTCCTGTTCAACTTCTGGTCAATGGTAGCCCCTAGGATGTTGACAGTGGAGGATTCAGCAATGGTAATGCCATTGAATGTCAAGGGGAGATGGTTAGATTCTCTCTTGTCGGAGATGGTCATTGCCTGGCACTTGTGTGGTGCAAATGTTACTTGCCACTTATCAGCCCAAGCCTGGATATTGTCCAGGTCTTGCTGCAGTTCTACACGGACTGCTGCAGTATTTGAGGAGTCGCGAATAGTGCTGAACATTGTGAAATCATCAGCGAACATCCCCACTTCGGACCTTATGATTAAAGGAAGGTCATTGATGAAGCAGCAGATGAAGCAGCTCCAACAACCACAGCCATCTTCCTTTGCGCTAGGTATGACTCTAACCAGCAGAGAGTTTTCCCCCTGATTTCCATTGACTCCAGTTTTGCTAGGGCTCCTTGATGCCATACTTGGTCAGATGTTGCCTTGATGTCAAGGGCAGTCACTCTACCTCGCCTCTTGAGCTTAGCTCTTTTAAAACATAGAACATAGAACAGTACAGCACAGTACAGGCCCTTCGGCCCACGATGTTGTGCCGAACCTTTAACCTACTCTAAGATCAAACTAACTACCTACCCTTCATTCTACTATCATCCATGTACCTATCCAAGAGTCGCTTAAATGTCCCTAATGTATCTGCTTCTACTACCACCGCTGGCAGCGCATTCCACGCACCCACCACTCTCTGTGTAAAGAACCTACCTCTGACATCTCTCCGGAGCCTTCCTCCAATCACCTTAAAATTATGCCCCCTGGTGATAACCCTTTCCACCCTGGGAAAAAGTCTCTGACTATCCACTCTATCTATGCCTCTCATCACCTTGTACCCCTCTATCAAGTCACCTCTCATCCTTCTTTTCTCCAATGAGAAAAGCCCTAGCTCCCTCAGTCTTTCTTCGTAAGACATGCCCTCCAGTCCAGGCAGCATCCTGGTAAATCTCCTCTGCACCCTCTCTAAAGCTTCCACATCCTTCCTATAATGAGGCGACCAGAACTGAACACAATATTCCAAGTGTGGTCGAACCAGGGCCTTATAGAGCTGCAGCATAACCTCGCGGCTCTTAAACTCAATCCCCCTGTTAATGAAAGCCAACACACCATACACCTTCTTAACAACCCTATCAACTTGGGTGGCAACTTTGAGTGATCTATGGACATGGACCCCAAGATCCCTCTGTTCCTCCACACTACCAAGAATCCTGTCTTTAAGCCTGTATTCTGCATTCAAATTCGACCTTCCAAAATAAATCACTTCACACTTTTCCAGGTTGAACTCCATCTGCCACTTCTCAGCCCAGCTCTGCATCCCGTCAATGTCCCGTTGCAACCTACAACAGCCTTCCACACTATCCACAACTCCAGCAACCTTCGTGTCATCGGCAAACTTGCTAACCCAGCCTTCCACTTCCTCATCCAAGTCATTTATAAAAATCACAAAGAGCAGAGGTTCCAGAACAGATCCCTGCGGAACACCACTGGTCACCGAGCTCCATGCTGAATACTTTCCATCTACTACCACCCTCTGTCTTCTATGGGCCAGCCAATTTTGTATCCAGACAGCCAACTTTCCCTGTATCCCATGCCTCCTCACTTTCTGAATGAGCCTACCATGGGGAACCTTATCAAACACCTTGCTAAAATCCATATACACCACATCCACTGCTCTTCCTTCATAATGTGTTTTGTCACATCTTCAAAGAATTCAATAAGGTTTGTGAGGCATGACCTGCCCCTCACAAAGCCATGCTGACTGTCTCTAATCAAACCATGTTTTTCCAAATAATCATAAATCCTGTCTCTCAGAATCCTCTCCAATAATTTGCCCACTACCGACGTAAGACTGAGTGGTCTATAATTCCCCGGGTTATCCCTATTCCCTTTCTTGAACAAGGGATAACATTTGCCACCCTCCAATCATCCTGTACTACTCCAGTGGACAGTGAGGACGCAAAGATCATCGCCAAAGACGCAGCAATCTCTTCCCTCGCTTCCCGAAATATCCTTGGGTTTATTCCATCTGGCCCCAGGGACTTATCTGTCCTCATATCATTCAAAGTTTCCAGTACATCCTCCCTCTTAACCTCAACCTGTTTGAGCATATCAGCCTGTTCCACGCTGTCCTCACAAACGACCAGGTCCCTCTCACTAGTGAGAGTCCATGTTTGAACCAAGGCTGAAATGAGGTCAGGGGCTGAGTGGCCCTGTCGGAACCCAAACTGGGTATCACTGAGCAGGTTATTGCTAAGCAAGTGCTGCTTGATGGCACTGTTGATGACACCTTCCATCACTTTGCTGATGGTTGAGAGTAGGCTGATGGGGTGGTAATTGGCCGGGTTGGACTTGTCCTGCTTTTTGTGTACAGGACATGCCTGGGCAATTTTCCACATTGCAGGGTAGATGTCAGTGTTGTACCTATACTGGAACAGCTTGGCTAGGTATGCGACAGGTTCTGGAGCACAGGTTTTCAGTACTATTGCCGGAATTTTGTCAGGACCCATAGCCTTTGCAGTATCCAGTGCCTTGAGTCGTTTCTTGATATTACGCAGAGTGAATCGAATTGGCTGAATGCTGGCATCTGTGATGCTGGGGACTTCAGGAGGAGGCCAAGATGGATCATCAACTTGGCACTTCTGGCTTAAGATTTTTGCAAATGCTTCAGCCTTATCTTTCACACTGATGTGCTGGGCTCCTCCATCATTGAGGATGGGGATATTTGTGGAGCCACCTCCTCCAGTTAGTTGTTTAATTGTCCACCACCATTCACGACTGGATGTGGCAGGACTGCAGAGCTTAGATCTGATCCGTTGGTTATGAAATCGCTTAGCTCTGTCTATTGCATGCTGCTTATGCTGGTTGGCACGTAAGTAGTCCTGGGTTGTAGCTTCATCAGGTTGACACCTCATTTTGAGGTATGCCTGGTGCTGCTCCTGGCATGCCCTCCTGCACTCTTCATTGAACCAGGGTTGGTCTCCTGGTAAAATTATCTTTAAGTTTGAAAGAGATGTAGTTCAATCCGAAACTTGGTTCTTAAATCTAAACAAAGGAAAATATGGAGGTATGAGGGTGTGTTGGCTGTGGTAGATTGGGAATCTACGTTAGAAGGTATGACAGTAGACAGGCAGTAACTGGCATGTAAAGAACTAATACATGATTTACGACTAATTTACATTCCTTTGAAGGACAAAAACCCAGCAGGAAAAGTGATTCAACCATGGCTAATGTTATGACCACGGCGGGAGTAATGCACTGTTAATTCAGTCCCACTACTCCACAGGTCATAGCGTATAAAGTAAAGTTTCCCACCTGCTGAAGAATAGCCAAATTAAACACTTTATTTTTCCCCCAGAATAAAGCACACCAAACCAGGTTTCTTTAAACAACAATAACATTAGCTATTTATTAGAAAGGAAATAATAGATCTTAACTACTAACAAGATAAATCTATATATGAAAAAACCCTTATTTCTATAATCCTCATTCACACATATATTCAAAATTAAACCAGTTAACCAGGGGAAAAGGATTTTTGGTTTCTGGTTTTTTCTTAGGAATAGAAGGAATAATAAAAATAATTGCGTTTATCACACTCTGGTAGGATGTTTTCGGTATGGTGAGGTGTCCCAGAGTTGAATATGCAGATGCCACTTGAAATTTCTCCAGATGTGGTTGATGAACAGTCTGTGGTGGTTAGGCATTCATGGCAATTTAACTGCAGCAGACATCACATAGGTCTTCCATCGGGGTGTAGCAGCAGTCTAGCAGTAGAAGAATTCTTCAGATTTCAGGATTTCATAGCACACAGGAGGCAGCAGGAATCTCACTGGATGCAGGAATTCTTCAGAGACCACAGGCAACAGGACTCTGCGACCTTTCAAATGCAGGATTCCTTTTCAAGAGATGCAAGTCTCCTTTACAGAGAGAGGTAACACTTTTCTGGGTTTTTTCTGTCTTGCTTCAGGCAGGTCAAAGCAAAGAGTTCAAATGCCTGCCCTTTGTCCAGTTCACAGGCTTTTTAAAGGGTCCAAGGTGAAAAAAGAACCTTCCTGAGCAGGATCACATGTCCAGCCACATGCTTCGTCACTGGCAACGATGTCTGGCGCCATTTCTAAAGGTCTTCAAGCCCTTCAGTGAGATTTAAATTTTTAAAGGCATAGGTTGGTTTAAAAATTGAAATAAAAATTTGTTCACACCTGCAATTCCCTCTCCCATGTGCCCCCCAATGAATAACAGTTTTTTCTCTCCCCACCGCCCCACAAAAAAAGTAAATTCCTGATCCCGACCTTTCCCCTGAACTTTCTGCACTTTGACCTTCAACCCCTTCCCACCATCACCTCAACCAATAGTATTCGCTTTTGCCATCCCCTCCCCACTCCCGATCTGAAAGTTTCACTCCTCCCCCCCTCCTCACCAGTGTTACGCCTTGGATCTCCGAACAGAGATCCAAAGGCACGGGACTTCCGACAACCGGCTGGAAAATCGGCGTGGGACAACCATCGCTACAAGGTAAGTCATTGGTCATTCAGTTTAATGTAATTAACATATTTAAATAAAGTCTCTGTTACCGTGCGGCGGGAAGGCAGCCGCGAGGCCTCGCCACTGCAGGTAAAATGGGGCGGGGCCTTCCAGCCGTTGAAGCCCGTGGAGGGCCTCTCCCGGAAGGATTTTCTGGACCCTCCTGCCACGAACCCCGGCATCAGGAGCTTATAAAATTTAGCCCTTTGTGTCTGTCAACACGGAGGAAGATACAAAATCCTCCCAGGACTACTATAGAATCAAGGGACTAGCAAGAAATTAGAATTAGTAAAAAAAAGTAGCACAGGAGAAGTTAATGGGACTGAAAGTTGATAAATCCCCTAGACCTGATGATCTACATCGCAGACTGTTGGAAGAGGTGGCATTCGAGACATTGGATGCATTGGTAATCATCTTCCAAAATTCTATGGATTCTGGAGTGGTTCCTGCAGATTGGAAGGTAACGAATGTGACCACACTATTTAAGAAAGGAAGGAGTGAGAAATCAAGGAATATATACCTGTGAGCCTGACATCAGTAGTAGGGCAAATGCTAGAATCTATTATAAAGGATGTGATAACTGGGCAATTAGAAAATAATGGTAGGATTGGGAAGAGTCAACATGGATGTATGAAACAGAAATCATGTTTAACAAACCTGTTGGAGTTTTGAGGATGTAATTATGTAATTAGCAGTATAGATAAGGGGGAACCAATGGATGTGGTGTATTTGGTTTTCAGAAGGCTTTCGATAAGGTCTCACACAGGAGGTTAGTAAGCAAAATTAGAGCACGTGGGATTGCGGGGTGGTGGGGGGGGTGGTGGTGGTATATACTGGCATGGAATGAGAATTGGTTAATGGAGAGAAAACAGCAAGGCGGAATAAACAAATCATTTTCAGGTCGGCTGGCTGTGACTAGTTGGGTACCACAAGGATCAGTGCTTAGTCCCCAGCTATACACAGTCTATATCAATGATTTGGATGTGGGGACCAAATGTAATATTTCTAAGTTTGCTGATGGCACAAAACTAGGTGGGAATGTGAGTTGTGAGGATGATGCAAAGAGGCTTCAAGGGGATTTAGACATATAATGTGGAAAAATGTGAAGTTATCCACTTTGGTAGGAAAGACAGAAATACAGAGTATTTCTTAAATGGTGAGAGATTGGGAAGTGTTGATGTCCAAAGGGGCCTGGGTGTCCTTGTTCATAAGTCACTGAAAGCTAACATGCAGGTGGAACAAGCAATTAGGAAGGCAAATGGTATTTTGGCCTTTATTGTAAGAGGATTTGAGCACAGAAGTAAAGAAGTCTTGTTGCAATTATATAGAGCCTTGGTGAGACCACACCTGGAGTATTGTGTACAGTTTTGGTCTCCTTACCTAAGGAAGGATATATTTGCTATAGAGGGATTGCAAGGAAGGTTCACCAGACTGATTCCTATGATGGTGGGATTGTCCTATGAGCAGCGATTGAGCAGACTGGGCCTGTATTCTCTAGAGTTTAGAAGAATGAGAGGCAATCTCATTGAAGCATACAAAATTCTTACAGGGCCCCACAGGATTGATGCAAGAAGGATGTTTTCCCTGGCTGGGGAGTCTAGCACCTGGGGACACAGTCTCAGAATAAGGTGTAGGCCATTAAGGACTGAAATGAGGAGGAATTTCTTCACTCAGAAGTGGTGAATCTTTGAAATTCTCTTCCCCAAAGGGTTGTGGAGACTCAGTCATTGAGTATGTTCAAGACAGAGATCGATAGATTTCTAGATATTAAAGATATCAAGGGATATGGGGATAGTGTGGGAAAATGGCGTTTAAGTAGAAGGTCAGTCAGGATCTAATTGAATGGCAGAGCAGGCTTGAGGGGCTGAATGGCCTACTCCTGCTCCTATTTGCTATATTTCTATGATCCGAGGGTAGTCTTGAGTTTGTGTGACCGTGTAAAACAGCTGATAACAAGTCGCCAGCCCATTTACATCTCTCCTGATCTTTATTTCCACTGTCTTTTAAACTATCCCCACTATGGGCTGGATTCTATGTTGCCGCCATGTAAAAGATGGCGGGCCGCATGCGCGAGTTTCACTCCGCGGAGCCACTGCGATCTTATACGTGGCGGCTTATTAACATGGCGTGGTGGACCGCACCACCCCCCTCCACCCGATGACATGGAGGGGGTGAGTGAGTTGTCCCCAGCAGCATCTGCCGCATTTTTAAAGGGCTTCCAGCCCTTACATTTACCTTAAATTTTTGAAGAGTCATTACTTTAAACAATATTACAAATAATGAAATAAATGTTCCCAGCCCCTCTCCCACCTACCTCCCCAATACATTTACATTTCATACCTTGTCCTCTCGCCATCCCCACGCCCCCCCCCCCCCCCCCGAATACTCACCTTCTGTACCTGACACTTCCCCAACTCCCCCTGCCCAAAGGTCAGAAACTTTTAATTTTACTCCTTCCCATCATCCTCTAGACCAATCAAGTAAATTTGACCCCACTACCCCCACCCCCCGCACTGAGAAACCTACCTCCACCCCCCTCCCCAAAGGTGTCACACCTTATTTCCGCAGACGGGGATCCGAAGGTGCGTCAGTGCCACCCACCAGGATGAAGATTGCGGCGGCACATCAGGAACTTCATTAATGCAGGTAAGTTAATTTATTTGCATATTTAAATTGCGGTCCTGTCGCCAAGTGGCAGGGGAGCCACCACGAGGTTCCTGTCCTCCCAACACGGATCCTGACGTCAAGGCCCCTATAAAATACAGCCCTATATAAATGTCGAGTAGTTTATCACATTATCAGAAGCTTCACAGTAATACTGCCTTGTTATTCTCAGGCATCCACTACTCACTGAAGAATTTTGGGAATATCATTTAACTAGATAACCTTTGAGTCAAAGGGTTTTTTCTATGACAAAATATGGGGTAGAAATCAATTACATTTGCAGGTCCATAATCAGTGGCATGCCAGGAGCACACAGCCAACTGGGAGACCTGAGGGCAGCCGGAAATAGGTCCTCGGACCTCATTAACATTTTTTGTACGAGCTGCTGGCACCTGTCATACCTCCACAGGCTGCTCATCCATTTGAAGAGGGCAAATGTTGGTCCACTTACCTCGCTGAGAGCTGCCAAAGGCAAGTCCAGGAGGACAGTTGGAGTGATAACTTGGGGGATGGAGGGACAATCACAAGGTCTGTGGAATCAGCAAAGCACAGGAACGCTTTTTCAAATGTCATTTTAAATTTAACCTTTAAACTTTACCTTTGTTGGTGATCACTGAAGAATTCTGAAGCTAATACAGTCCTGGTACCTGCTTCTCATGTTGGAAATAAAGTTCCCAGACGGGGTCTTTAAACAGGCATTATCAGATCCCTTTCCCATCCTGAGTGGTGTGAAACAGGGCTGTGTTCTCGCATCTACACTGTTTGGGATCTTCTTCTCACTGCTACTCTCTCATGCGTTTAAGTCTTCAGAAGAAGGAATATTCCTCCACACAAGATCAGGTGGCAGATTGTTGAACCTTACTCGTCTTAGAGCGAAGACCAAAGTACGGAAAGTCCTCATCAGGAAACTCCTATTTGCTGACGATGCTGCATTAACATCCCACACAGAAGAGTGTCTGCAGAGACTCATCGACAGGATAGTGGCTGCCTGCAATGAATTTGGCCTAACCATCAGTTTCAAGAAAACGAACATCATGCGACAGGACGTCAGAAATGCTCCATCCATCAATATTGCTGACCATGCTCTGGAAGTGATTCAAGAGTTCACCTACCTAGGCACAACTATCACCAGTAACCTGTCTCTCGATGCAGAAGTCAACAAGTGCATGGGAAAGGCTGCTATGTCCAGACTGGCCAAGAGGGTGTGGAAAAATGGCGCGCCGACACGGAACACAAAAGTCCGAGTGTTTCAAGCCTGTGTCCTCAGTACCTTGCTCTACGGCAGCAAGGGCTGGACAACGTATGTCAACCAAGAGTGACGTCTCAACACATTTCATCTTTGCTGCCTCCGGAGAATCCTTGGCATCAGGTGGCAGGACCGTATCTCCAACGCAGAAGTCCTCGAGGCAGCCAACAGCCCCAGCATGTACACCCTACTGAGCCAGTGGCGCTTGAGATGGCTTGGCCATGTGAGCCGCATGGAAGATGGCAGGATCCCCAAGGACGTATTGTACAGCGTGCTCGTCACTGGTATCAGACCCACTGGCCGTCCATGTCTTCGCTTTAAAGACATTTGCAAATGCGACATGAAGTCCTGCAACATTGATCACAAGTCATGGCAGCCAGTTGCCAGTGATCGCCAGAGCAAGCGGACAGCTATAAAGGCGGGGCTGAAGAGAGGCGAATCAAAGAGACTCAGCACTTGGCAGGAAAAGAGACAGCAGTGTAAGGAGAGAGCCAACTGTGTAACAGCCCCGACAACCAACTTTACCTGCAGCGCATGTGGACGAGTCTGTCACTCTAGAATTGGCCTCCAGGCGCTGCTCCACAAACCACTGACCACCTCTAGGCGCTTACCCATTCTCTCTCGAGACAAGGAGGCCAAAAAGGAAAAAGGATGCCCCAATCTACATTTGCAAGGCACCTTATGTTTGTCTTAGGCAGTCAACGTAGAAAGTGCGCCCGGCCATTTTAATAGTGACCCGAATGCACACGCAGATTAGACGGGTGCCATCCCAATGTGGAATTTCTGCTTTGCATGTCTTTTTCATGTCTTCTCCAAAAATTATTTTCTTTACACTTCTGGCAACAAACTTTACAAAGTGATCTGATGCTTTAAATACAAAGAAACAGTTAAACATTGAAAGCAACTAAACATCACTGTGATGCCAAGAGCCATTATTATAGCTGATTAGTTAAAAATTCCAATATTTAATTACTGCCTTCATTCATAGAAATAACAGATATTCATCACTCATAATACTTTATTCATAATTATATATATATGGTTATTTCATTCTGAAATAACTAGTTTGATTACAGTATAAATCTTTATGTGAAATATTGCCTGTAGTCACCTGAACGGGCTTCTCACAAGAGAGTAATGGACCATTAAATAGGCAAAATCCAATTTAACATTTAACAATTTTATAGTATGGGATGATTTGTTTTCCTTGCCTGCCTGCCTGAAGCCAGTCGGGTAGTTAAAATTGGCCAGGACACTTAACCACCTGTGGTGTGGAATTTTAATCTACTGAGAAGGTGGTAAGAACACCCACCTGAAACCAACGGATCCTTCTTTAAATATGAAGATTGGAGTCATCAGGTCCCATTTTAACTGGTAGCTTTAGCAGCGAAGCGTGGAATGTAAAGAAATAGCTGGTACTAGAAGAGGCTCAAAGAGGTAAGTTTCCAAAACTTTTTTGACTTTCCTTGTGGGGCCAGAAAGAGGAGTGCTCCTTCGAGCCTTACATGGAGACTTTAGATCTCCCCTGTCCTGGGCTCCCCCACTGCCCAATCCCAATCACATGAATATCCACACCCCATCACCCCCTCCCCCCCCCCCCCCACACCCGCCCAAAACACCCTCCCTGTGATTTAGCTGGGTGCCAGGGTCCATTCCTTCGGTGGCATCCTGCCGTGAAACATTCCACTCCCCTACAGATTTTTGACAGGCAACTGATCAATGGCATGCTTATGAAGCCCAGGAATTAAAATCTCCCAGGCCTCACATAACCTTGGTCCTGTCCCACCCTATTCCCATTCCAGGTTAACATCAGGACTCATATTTCAGATCCCACATGGATAAATACACTTGCAGTAAAACATCTGCTGTACAGTACATGGTTACTAAAACATTTAACAGAGCTTAAATCGAAGTTGTCAGCTCTCTTTGTGTTTTGGGATAATTCCAGAGTAAAATTTGGAATGATAAACATTAATCATCAATTTTATACTTCATTTGGCAAGATTTCTCTTACTGATCAAATAAATGTCAACAGAAAAACCAGTTCAAAATTTCAAAGGGTTGTAACTGGTCTCAACTGATTTAAACTGGAGACTACCAGGATGATTTGTAACTTCAACTAATTTCAACTGGAGACAGCTGGGATAACTGGCAAGCATAACTGGAAGCCAGTTGGAATTCAGTCATAGGCAGCATTTTCCAACCGGCTTGAACTGGATTCAGTTGAACTTTACTGGTACCAGTTAACATGTTAACTGGTAAACGTGGATCCAGTTGTCAGTTGTGCACGTTTGAGCTGGAAGCAGTCAGAGTTAATTGGAGGCTGGTCGAACTGGAACAAGATTGCATGCAGATGAACATACTGAAAGGAAACTGGGTGTAAAATTAAGTGAAGCCACACCAGTAACCCCTGTGAAGAAACCTACCTTGTTCTGAACATGACGCTTGTTAGGAATTTTTTACGCCTGATTGGCACTGGTCGAATTGATTATCAATTAATTCGCAATTGGCAGTTAAGTTTTGGAGGCAAATTTGAAAATCTTTTAGAGAGAGACTAAGGCCGGAATTTTAGGTGGAGGTGGAGGCCACGCCCACCAGCTTAAAAGTCTGGGGAAAACACGCTTCCGCCGAGCCTGGAGGCTATGCAACGATTTTCCGTGGCTTAGGCTCTGAATTGGCCTCGGGCGGGATATCCACCTCTCTGAGGCAGGAGGTCCCACCTCCAAGAACTGCCAGCCAATCAGCAGACGGCAGCTCTTCAGTCCCAGCAACACCACAGGGAGCGGTGGCCACTGCTGGGACTGCAGCCAGCCTGTGGAGCAGCTTGGATGCCAGCCCTGAAAAAGGTAAGTGGGATTTTGGGCCTTGCCAGGGACAATCAGCTGGGCCCTGGCAAGTGGGGTGGGGGCCTATCAGGAGGGCGGAGGGAGGTACTCTAGAAGGGGTAGCTTGTGCTGTTGGGGGGGCCCTTTGTGGGACACAGGGTGCCTGATCAGGAGTGTTTCCCCCACCCTGGCCCTGCAAGGAGGCTGCCTAATATTACTGAGCGGCCTCTTCAGCTGTCGAAGTGTCCGGCCGCCGCTGGTAAAATAACAGCGGTGGCGGGAGGAGGCCCTTAAGTGGCAGTTAATTGGCCACTTAAGGGCCGCAGTTGGCCTGGGGCTGTTTGTCACTTCCCCTGCTGCTGGTAAAATAGCAGCGGGGTGGGTAGGCAACGGGAACCCGACCTCCCACTCAATTTTACACCCGCCCCACCCTGGCAGGGGTGTAAAACATTAGCCTAAAAGTGGACGCTATACTTAATTCATTGATATTTTGCTACTGGGGGAGACATAGAGAGATTCTAAAATCTGTTAGAATTTTCCTCAGATATCGATGTGATTATGTCAATGTTAATTAGACATTAGTCAGAACCATGCAAATAGTAACTATAGCAGGCATGTTGGCTACATCTCATGTCAAGGTGCGAGTTTCAGGTAGTAGCCAAAGCAATGAAAGCACCCAGTTCCTTTTGTAATATTAACTGCTCAAAAGTTAAGCCATCAAGACAGCCATTATGCAAATATAAGTTGGGTGGAAAGGAACTCACTTCAATGCACAGTCTGAGCATCATATAATAACTCACAAAGAAATATCAGGAAACAGTCCTTTTTGAGCTCAGAATTCACAGGACAGTCAGAAGGACAACAAATTTCATCACTTTGTCTGCAAGAAACCAGGTTGTATGAATCTATTGTAAAGCCTTAATATAACCTTAATAGTTATTATACTATTGGTGTCTGAGTAATAAATTTGCATTTGGACAACACGCTCGAGCCTGAATCATAAAGAATCATTTAATTGTGTTTTAGAGGATTTCCTAACAAAGTCTGAACTTCATTGATTTTATTTGCAACTGGGCAGATGAGAGATTTGAAAATCTGAACTTCATGGATTTTATTGGAATTTTTGTAAAGTGGGGGAGAGACAGACTAGCTGGGACATGATTTTTTCTTTTCACATCGATTTTTTTAATTTCACTAAGTTAAATTAATTATTTCAATCTATTCATCCGTACAGATCTAATTCCATCAGTTCTGTTAAGTTCGCGTACGCCCAGTTCTTTGCCGATAATATCCGCCGGCTGGTCTGCATTGCAGAAGATGTCAAACCTTTTGATCCAGAGTCCCACCACGAGACCAAGGCCTACATGGTGCAATGAGTCCAAGCGAGTGTTGGTGGCTCCGTGGGCTACGACTCCAGGAAGGAGAACAGAAAAAACGGATGACGGGTTCTATAGAGCGCAGATCCTTATGCACGCAGGTAAATTTCAATGAAATGAGGAAAAGTTGGCTTCTACATCATATGGATAGAGAGGAGTCAAGAATCTTAGCAAATTCAGTGTGTTTTTCAGGCATGTTGATTGTTGCTCCTACAGAGACATGTAAAGAGATCCGAATTAAGATGGAATGCGGCTTGAGATTCCGCATCCTTAAGGTTGTGGACACCACAGTGGAACCAGGCAGCAGTAGTGATGATGTCCCCCTTTCAACTATGAGCGCAAAGAGAGCAATGGAAGATGTTAATATGGGCAGGGTATGTTCTCCAGCAGCTATCTTCTCAGTGATTTTCATTGCGGTAGTTAAAATGTTATTCTCACAGGCTGCATGGACAATTATGTGCCTGATTGCAAAGAATGCATGGAACTTGTAAATCTAGTCATATCACCAATGTCAACTGCTGTGAAAAGCTTCTTAATATCTAATTTATCTTCCAGAAGGAGAAGTTGCACAAAGTCAGGATGCCCGAGTCAAGTAGTTGAAGTCCATCATGGACAAGTGGCTAATGGGAAAGGTGAAAGGGGCAGTGAAGCTGCCCTCAAGAACAGCCAATACTTCCTAGGCCCATAAAGAGCTGGAGGTTGTAGCGTAGCCCCCTGCCCCTTGCCTCCCACCCCATACCTGTATGGAAGTTCTGTCCCCCTCACATTCCCCAGGACAATTAACTGCCCAGTGCCAGGAGCTGCTTGTTAAGATTGTGAGGTTTGAAGTTGGGAAGGCAGCCCTCCAGGAGAAGATGGAGGGCGTTTCAATACTTAATCACTGCCTCCAAGAAGAAATTCTTACTGCCTTCAACAAGGGTAATATATTTGTTTACATATCTACAAGTTTCATGCTACATGCCACAACTCATCCAGTTGTTTCAGGACAGATGGGAAATGCTGTGGGTGAATTCCACTTTTCATTTCCCAACTGACCGCAGAAAGTGATTTTTTAAAACTAGTGTTTAAGTCCGGAGGGTTTTTAGGGTCAAATGAACAGACAAACAACAGGTTTTCTCATAAGTTTATAAAAGGAAAGATAAATATTTATTTAAACAATACCTAAATTGTTTGCGACCTTACCCATGCACGCATTCACACACGTGCACACAAACTGGAAGAGAAAGAAAGTAGAGGGTAGCGTGCAATTAGAGTTTGATGGCTGGAAAAGAGTTTGTATTTTAAAACATTCAGAGTTTCTTTCCAGTAGGAAAGCTTACAGCGGTGCAGGCCTGAATATTTCTTTTCTTGGAATTGATGAAATGTTGTCGACTTCTTTGGTTAAAACTCAGTCCGAAGTTGGTGGTGGAAATCCAGGCTCAATTTCTCAGATGGGGAGTTTTCAAGGTCACCTTGAATTTCTCTGTCTCAGTAGTTTTAGATGGTGCTGGCGGGGCTCATTGCTTAAGCTGGATCAATCTCTCAGCTTCTGTGATTCTGTGATTCTCCAGCTGTAGACTTTCTGCTTCTTTCTCACTGAGTCTCTGAGAGGTATACCTTCCTTTAAGGTAAAAACTTATCAGGTTTGGGTTTCAGTCAGGTGACTCAAGATGCCGTCCCCTGGGGTGTTGATACAATGTTCCAGGATTCGGGGACCTTTGATACACAATGGTTTCTGAATGTGTTCCATTTTGATAAAGTGGTGTTATTTCACACCTATCATTTTGACCTTGGCTTCAGAGTCAGTCTGTCTGCAAAAGTCTTTATTAGTTCCATTCCTGCAGATTTGAGTCATTAGCATTGAATGGGCTGTATTTCCATTTCAATGTATTTTCCCCAAAGCTAATTCAGACATGCATAGTGGATTTCATCTTCAACAGACAAACATGTTTAGTTGCAGTGCAGGAGGGGGTATCATCTGACCTCACCCTCCATCTTCTCATATAGCCATGTGTCCATTTCAACAGTTTTATTTTTACTTTTATTTTCCACAGTTCCTCCAGTCCATTTCATATTTCATCACTGCTCCTTCCGTGAGTGTGACACAGCGCTGACTAATGCAGCATCCCTCCAGTCAGAAAAAGATGATAGGCCTATTGGAGTTGCACAAATGTCCTTCACAACATCTGATATAAGAATAGTATACTGTTTCTTTTGCTTCCTGTTGCAGTAAGAGGACTGCACTAGCCTCTCAATTTGACTATGCAGCCCAGGGCCTCCACGTCTTTCCATGTCCAGCCGCAGCCCAGGATCACCCCTGTCGGTGCAACAACGCTGCCCAGGCCCACTCACAATGAAGCCGCAGCAACGATTGTCACAGTTGGGAAGGCAAACATGCATGCAGAGCAACTGTACACATCGACTGATGGGAAGGTACTGATTCTCACAATTTCCCCAAATATGTGAAAATCCTTGTCAGTTTACACCAAAGCACCTTTAAAAGTGATGGATCATAGGTGGTAATTGGAATGTTAAACTCTCCTTTTGCAAGTCATTCTGTGAGTTTGAACCATAGTAAAATTTGTATTCATGTCAAGTCTGTACAATAACTTATAGTCTGTATTATTTTCAAGACTTACACCCAGGATACTAACAGATTCCTAATTATCCTTACAGGTGCAATTGCAGGGGGGGATCGAAATCCCTGAGCACCCCTGGACCTCTGTTATCAGCCTGTAGACCAATTCATTGTTTGGGCTGAATCTTACAGACCCCCGTATATCGGGGGTCATGACGGAGGGGGCCGGAAAATGCCTCCAGGGGAGGCCCACCACGGACCTGGATGCCAGGAAGGCCCGGCCCGATATTGCTGGCAGCCTCGTGCTGGCCTGCCCGCCGCTCAGTGGCAGGAACCCAATTTAAATATTTAAATTAATTAATTAATTACCTTCTCACTCCTGCCATCTCTCCCGGTGTGATATCAGTGCCGGTGGCCAGCACTCCCATGCCTTTGGATCCCCATTCAGGGATCCGAGGCGGAACACTAGTGTGGACGGGGGAGCAGATAAGTTTCTCTGTGTGGGAGTGGGGGAACGGGGCCATAGTCATCTCAGAGGATGGTGGGAAGGGATAAAGTGGAAAGTTGATGCACTTTGTAGGGGGGAATGTCAGGTGCATAAGGTTTTGGTGGGGGAGAGGGCAGGTAATTAAATCTATGGTTATTGGGAGGGGTGGGAGAAGGGCAAGATGAATTTATTTAATTTTTTTAAAATAATCTCTCTTTAAATATTGAAATTGAAATGTAGGACTTGAATACTTTTAAAAATGGCGTCAACACCTGCACAGAGGCAGCTGATGCCATTGCCGGAGACGGACAGCCCGCCCCCTCCACATCATCAGTGGCCTGTCCACCCCGGCTATTTAAATGAGCCGTTGCACTTAATATTGCGGCAGCTCTGCGATGTGCAGTTCATGTGGGCGGACTGCCATTGTTTACGTCCACTGCCGTAGTATAAATTTCAGCCTTTTAAGTCCCTGGCTGTTGCCGTGTGGGGGTCCACTGTGCTGAGGGACAGCTCCCTCCATGGGAGAGTGAGCCCACGGTTCAAAAACATCAATGGTACAACTCTCCAGGCAAAATCCCCGCTCTCCCCAAGGATACTCAGTGCTCTCAAAGGTAACAACTTACAAGCACTTTTTATCTTACATTGCAAATTTCTGCAGTAGATGTTCCATGTTTCTAATCTATTTTTTTAAAATCCGTCATGGATGTCCCTTTTCTGCTACATTTTGAGTTTAAAGGTCTCAATGAGTCATTGCTTATTTTTTTTCTCTCTTTTCTCTTTGCAGCATGTTTCGACCATGAAGGGGCTGAGTGAGGAGGCTGTCTCAAAAGAGCTTGTCGAGTTTCAACAGTTACGTAACTGAGAAAATCCAGGATCTAAATAAGTAGCCGAAAAGTCAATAAGTTTAAATTTGTGGAGGTGTGTGCTTAAATGCATACTTTGGTTCTGTCTTCACAAAAGAGGACACAAATATCATACCAGAAATGTTGGGGAACACAGGGTTTAGTGAGAGAGAGGAACTGAAGGAAATCAGTATTAGTAGAGAAATGGTGTTGAGGAAATTGATGGAATTGAAGGCCGATAAATCCCCAGGGCCTGATGGTCAGCATCCCAGAGTACTTAAGGAAGTGGCCCTAGAAATAGTGGATGCATTGGTGGTCGTATTCCAAGATTCTATAGACTTTGGAACAGTTCCTACAGATTGGAGGGTAGCTAATGTAACCCCACTATTTAAAAAGGGAGGTAGAGAGAAAGCAAGGAATTATAGACCAGTCAGACTGACATCGGTAGTGGGGAAAATTCTAGAGTCCATTATCAAAGATTTTATAGCAGAGCACTTAGAGGACAGTGGTAGAATCGGGCAGAGTCAGCATGGATTTACGAAAGGGAAATCATGCTTGACAAATCTACGAGAATTATTCGAGGATGTAACGAGTTGAGTTGATGATGGGGAGCCAGTTGATGTGGTTTACTTGGACTTTCAGAAGGCTTTCGACAAAGTCCCACATAAGAGGTTAGCATGTAGAATTAAAGTGCATGGGATTGGGGGTAGTGTATTGCGATGGATAGAAAGTTGGTTGGCGGACAGGAAACAAAGAGTCTTTTTCCGAATGGCAGGCAGTGACTAGTGGGGTACCGCATGGATCGGTGCTGGGACCCCAGCTATTCACAATATACATTAATGATTTAGATGAGGGAACTAAATGTAATATCTCCACATTTGCAGATGACTCAAAACTGGGTGGGAGGGTAAGTTGTGAGGGGGATGCAGAGAGGCTTCAGGGTGATTTGGACAAGTTGAGTGAGTGGGCGAATGCATGGCAGATGCAGTATAATGTGGATAAATGTGAGATTATCCACTTTTGTGCAAAAACTGGAAGGCAGATTATTATCTGAATGGCTATAAACTGAGGGGAATATGTAGTGAGACCTGGGTGTTCTCGTACACCAGTCGTTGAAGGTAAGCATGCAGGTGCAACAGGCAGTAAAAAAGGCAAATGGTCTGTTGGCCTTCATAGCGAGAGGATTCGGGTACACAAGCAGGGATGTCTTGCCGCAATTATACAGGGCCTTGGTGAGGCCACACCTGGAATATTGTGTGCAGTTTTGGTCTCCTTATCTGAGGAAGGATGTTCTTGCTATAGAGGGAGTGCAGCGAAGGTTTACCAGACTGATTCCTGGAATGGTAGGACTGACATATGAGGAGAGATTGAGTCAGATAGGATTATATTCGCTGGAGTTCAGAGAGTGAGGGGGGATCTCATAGAAACTTATAAAATTCTAACAGGACTTGACAGGGTAGATGCAGGAAGGATGTTCCTGATGGTGGGGGAGTCCAGAACAAGAGATCATTGTCGAAGGATACGGGGTAAAGCTTTCAGGACTGAGATGAGGAGACATTTCTTCACCCAGAGAGTGGTGAGCCTGTGGAATTCGCTACCACAGAAAGCATTTGAAGCTTAAACATTGTATGTTTTCAAAAAGGAGTTAGCTCCTGGGTCTAAAGGGATCAAAGGGTATGGGGCGAAAGCGGGAACAGGCTACTGAGTTGGATGATCGGCCATGATCATAATGAATGGCGGAGCAGGCCCGAAGGGCCGAATAGCCTACTCCTGCTCCTATTTTCTATGTTTCTATGTTTCTAAGTGTTTTTCTGCATTATTTATGATTTCACAATAACAGATTTTCAGTCTTACTCAAACTTTTGTTTTCAGAGTGTTTTTATCTGGACAAATGAAGAATGCAAATTCTGCTAGATTTGATATATCATGCCCATTCTACACTGAATGAACACCATGATGTGATACTCTGATTGCTGTACACTGAATGAACATAATGGATATGGGTGAATTAAATTTGTTTTTGAGCCTGTCTCAATTGGGGCCTTTTGCCCTGGACCCCCAATCTGGTCTAGCAGTTGATTTGGGCATGAAAGGTCATTGACCTGAAACGTTAACTCTGTTTCTCTCTCCATAGATGCTGCCAGGCGTGCTGAGTATTTCCAGCACTGTCTGTTTTTATTTCAGATTTCCAGCATCCGCAATATTTTGCTTTTATATTATTATGGAACCAGTTCAACTGGTTCATCAGTTCAGCTGGTACCAGTTCAACGAATAATATCACCAGGTGAAATGGGGCTTCCAACTGGGATGTTCAACTGGACTGATGGGACCAGTTCCACTGGTAAACTGGACTTCATTTCCCACTTAATAACTGGTGAGAACTGAAACCAGTTCAACTGGAAGCACAGCGCGGCTATAATATTTAACTTCTTGATCACAAGAAGAATGATTTGACAGCCTGGGAAGTCGTATTACATAGTTTCCTCTTCTCTACTGGACTGACTCATAATTGAATTGAATCCCTGTGGAATGCCAGACATCTGATTTGTGAGAAAACATAATTAGCATCACATGATTATGTTTTTAAACAGGAACAATGAACTATAACTAAATATCATTGTCTTGTCACCTTTTCCTTTATTACTCATGAAGTGCATATCAAAGATAAATTTTACAATATTGTTTTGAAACTTTACATTCACATATTGGACATTTTACAGTTGCTGTGTTTTTTCCACAGGTGCTCTAAAGTCAAGCTCTTTTATATTAACATCAAATATTGAACCAAGTGCAATGTGATTTCATAAGAGGATTTCATAATTGGAATTGGAGTGATAAGCTAGTAGAGTGACACTGGTGAGAAGGTATTGGTCCACACACATCATTCAGTAACTGTGCAGTTTTTAGTCTTGGCACAAGTTGTCAGGAAGAGGTAGAACTTGCTAGCTAGCTGTTAATCCAGAGTGAAATGTGGAGAAAGCCGAAAGGTTTAAACATGGGTTTATTTCATGTACCTTCAGGTGTCCAGTTGTGGATTGTAGATGTTATCTCAGAGGACAATATCTGTCAATATTATGACATTAAATATGCGATATAATGCAAAAATTGAGGGGTTTTTTGTTTTCTACTTAAAATTTTGAACCACTTAATAAGAAAAGACACTTGGGTAAATTTTCTGAATCAAATATTGGAAAATCACAGGCCCATGATTTTCCAAACATTCTGCATCTCGCAATTAGTTTTGACTTGGATGATTTAATCTATTTTATCCAATACAGGCATAAAAGTCAATATTGCATAATTACTTAAATCATTTTCTTGTGTATGAAATGTACTCCATCACTCATTCAATTATCTATTTTAATTACAAACTCTCTTCCATATAGCATTTTGAACAGCTGTCAATGGATAGCCCACACCAATTCCAAGCACTTCCATTGATGATAAAGATTTTATAAATTATTTTAATATACAAATTATCTGCACTTGTTAATCCAGTACATGCAAATTTGTATTTACAGGAACAGTTGCTTAGAGTGCAGCAAAGTGCTCAGCAGGTGTAGGAACTGGCAACTAATGAACCGTGATTCAGCTCTACTGAAAACAACAGTGCCTGGAAGTCAAAACAACTTCAATGGGAATTGAATAAAATTAAAGGTCATTATCGACTTTAAATAGGCCAGTATGTAGTGTAGTCCCTTATCAGATACAACCTTACTGCACTCTTTGTTATTTGTTCAAGAACACAAATAACAAAAAAAAGAGAATTATTGGGTGGTGAAAGGCCTTGGTCTGTGTTTATTGCACATCATAACAAAATCACATTACACATTGTAGGTTAATCCACACCCCACCCCCATGCCTTCCCCCAAGTGAGACAGTAATTAAAAGTTTGATATCACTATGCATCCTTGTTGAAATATATTTTATGTGTGGGTAAAGACTGAGGTGATCAAAATGGCACAAAACAATGGTTCTGTGCTTTTGGGGCTATGGGCAAAATGTTATCTTGTTGGAGAATCAATAGTATATTATATGTGGTCTGTGAAAGGAGTAGACTTGATGGGACGAATGACTTTTTCTTGTTCCAATCTTTATGTATTAATTCGTTCCCATTGGCTCAATAGCATCCTACCATTCAGCCGCTATGTATTACTGTAAAAGTCCAACCATGAATCAAGGCAATTCACCCTTGTGAAGAAGGAATGGTAGTATCGCAGTGCCTGACCTAGTAGACAAGCGCAACCACCAGAGGCACCAGATAATACAAGATAATAAGTGAGAAATGTTGTGTCATTACTCAAGCTACCAATAGGGGGCTTTCAACAGCAACCATTAACAAGTTGTTAGATATATAAAGTTCAATATCAGACTGACATTCCCTGGAGTCACACAAAAACACCTGGCATTTGACATTAAAGGCTTTTCACCTGATTACATTTCCTCCATTTTCAACAACACTCTGCTGAAAGTTTTTTTTGGCTTCACAGCAAAGGCAGGGAATTAGCTCAGATCAAATTATCATTGTCTCTAGTAGTGGAGCCTATATCACTACAAACATTTCCTTGCCAATTTTTTTTTTTCCCTATGAAGTTTTCAAGTTAATTTTCCCTTTGTGAAATTGAGACTAATTTTGATGAAGTAGGAGGTATAGGGACAACAGACCAGCAAGCTTGCCCAATCTCTTTTTTGGGTACACCTAACTAATGAAACATTCTTAGCTTGTGTGATCCTCTACTACCTCCTTATATATTCTGTTTATCCCACCATTCAATTAGTGCTTGGTAATCTGAGTTATATGGCTCAGTGGCAGCACTCTCACCTCTAAATCACAAGGTTTTATATTCAAGCTTCATTCTGGAAATTTGAACACATAATCTAGCCTGATAATTCAGTGTAGTACTGATGAAAGTCCAACCTGCCCGCTCAGATAGATGTAAAATACTTCATGGCACTATTCAAAGAGGAGAAGGTGTTGTCATGGACAACCTTTATTCCTCACCTAACACTGGTCTTCTATCTCACTGCTGTTTATGGAACTTTGATGTAAACAAATTGGCTGTCATGTTTCCTTGCATTCAATACAATAACTGTACTTCAAAATACTTCATTGCCTGTAAAGTGCTTTGGAACGTCATGAAGGGTGCTACATAAATGCAAGTTATTTCTATTTTATAACTACACTTTAAGTAGAGCAATTTCACCTGGTTGTACAATGCTGCAGTCTTCAAAAAAAGGATGACTAGATCTGTCAATTCAATAGGAATCAAACTATCCAAATTAGGGAATCAGACATTGGGAAAACTTCCATCCACAATATTACCTAAGTTTTCTTACCCTACCTCAAACCATTTAAAGTCAAAACTTGGTTGTAGCATGGTACAAACAAATCAATTAAATTTGATTTGCACTATCGTTCCATAAATCATTAGAACCTGGATTCATGCCTACAATTTACCACATGGTGAGAACCTAATTAGAACCTGATCATCTGAGAAAGATGCTAAATGGAAACAAGTAGAATGTCAATCCAGGCTTTACACATTTTTCAGTATTGGTTAGAGTTGCATTGGCAGAGTCTTAGAAACTGCTGTGTCAAATGGGGAATGGTACACATCAAAGAACATTTAAAAAGGAGATAACATTTTGAAAGGATAGACTAAATAATTTTTCCAACTATACTTTCTTAAATACAGATCTATGCTTATCCCTCCCCTCTTTTTCTATAGATCTATCACAACCATTGGGGACGAAAGAGGAGAACTGGAGAAGATGCTGAAGAGGAAGTGCAGCGAAGAAGCAAGACATTTCTTCCATGTAGATTAAGATGATGATGATGAAAAGTGTGAATGATGATAGGAATGATAACAGCACAGCCTAAAGTCCCTTGAGTAAGATCTGCCCCGTGTTCCTCTATGCGAACGCCCTGTGCATCCTTCCACCCACTCGTGTCGCTTGCTTTCTCACTCCTATAGAACCGGCTGATTCACAAGGCATGAAGGAGATAGAGGAGTGAGGAGTGGATGAGACTGTGCCAGAATGTGCTAGGAAAGGCTGCGGCTAAAGAATCATAGAGCTCCAACCTCGTAAGTCCATGATGCCTATTGCTGCAGTTTAAAAAGTCATCACATCTACTAGGCTGTTTATAGAGCCTCAGAAAAGTCTTGCAGTCTTTCTAAATTTTGTGCTTATTCAGTTCTGCTGCAAATACTAGGAATGCACAGAGCAGCACTAAACTTGGATGAACCATCCAGTGGAGGTCTCTCCTGATATTCTACTACTCTTTATTCAGGTCTACTTTTCCAGCAAGATACAGGAACTTCAGGCTCTAAACTCTTATGATTTCAACTTTGTGGACAACATTATCTTTTATTAGTTGACATTCTGACTGTTCTATAATATCAATAGATATTCTCTAAACTCTCTAAAGAGACACAAATCACACAATAAAATTTGGCATTGCATTTGGTTGGATGGCATTTTACTTTTCGAAAAGCATATCTGCATCAATTAAAATCTGATCCTTTGAAAATCAAATAATAATGATGATTAGGGATTAAAGTCCTAATTATAACACACAATCTTTTTTAATTATCTCATTAAGACTTGTCAAATTAACTGCGTGTTAGGGGCGTTATAGCTACCAGAATTCGAACCATGCTCCCAGAGCAATATCTGAGAAATAAACTAGCTGGAAAATTTATCAGATGTAGATCAGTGTATTGAACAACTTTTACAATAAAATAAAATCCCTAAAGGGGCAAACAAAATTAATGTTCCACATGAAACATCTGATGTTGGTTTTATTTTTGATGTGTTGAGGTTGATAAGTATTGAGGATATAATTGTATTCACTTAAGCGTCTTCAAGTGTCTGAATGGCTGTTGCTATTATATGATTTGCTGTGATCATCGTGTTGGAGGGGAAAAGTGAAATTATTCAGTAACAGAAATGAGAGTGCCCTAATTATCAGTTATCTCCCATGGGCATTTGAATTATGTCATCTAATATGAAGTCAATAATGTAATCCTTGGGTGACTTGCAGATGTATATTAAAAGCAAGGTTTATCCACATATCTTCTGTGGAGCCAGTGTGCACAAATATGATTTTAATTCTTGTAGAATTAAAATGATTGCAGGTACTATCGCTGAGGATGCCAAATGGAGGTGCAGCAAAGGGAAAGGGGAAACACCACCACCAGCAAGTTCCCCTCCAAGCCACATACCATCCTAACTTGGAACTATATCGCCGTTCCTTCACTGTCACTGGGTCAAAATCCTGGAACTCCCTTCCTAACAGCACTGTGGGTGCACCTACCCCACATGGACTGTAGCGGTGCAAGAAGGCAGCTCACCACCACCTCCTCAAGGACAATGAGGGATGGGCAATAAATGCTGGCCGAGCCAATGACGCCCACATCCCATTAATGAATTTTAAAAAGTCAGAGACTGAAAAAATGTAGATTTGAAATAGTTGATATTTGTAAGAGCTGAGCCATTTGGGATCATGCCAATGACTGCAACTCTGCTTAATGGTTTACATATAGTGGAAGCTAAACTCACAGCTATATAGCCTTTGTTTAAGGCCTTTGTTTGGGCGGCACAGTGGCGCAGTGGTTAGCACTGCAGCCTCACAGCTCCAGCGACCCGGGTTCAATTCTGGGTACTGCCTGTGTGGAGTTTGCAAGTTCTCCCTGTATCTGCGTGGGTTTTCTCCGGGTGCTCCGGTTTCCTGCCAAAAGACTTGCAGGTTGGTAGGTAAATTGGCCATTATAAATTGCCCCTAGTATAGGTAGGTGGTAGGGAAATATAGGGACAGGTGGGAATGTGGTAGGAATATGGGATTAGTGTGGGATTAGTATAAATGGGTGGTTGATAGTCAGCACAGACTCGGTGGGCCGAAGGGCCTGTTTCAGTGCTGTATCTCTAAACTAAACTAAACTAAGCATTTTGGCAACAAAGCATCTACTTAGGTTACAAAGAATTTAGTAATTTTTCACTTTGTAATTAGAATAATGATCCAATCGGATGGCAATAATCAGAATAAAATGCATTATACCACTGACTGCAAATAATGGACAATGCTAGAGTTTGGTTTGCAAATAAAATATCTTCTGCTCAATTTCTTCTCTTAATATATCCACAATATCATAGAATGATAGAATCATAGAATGGTCACAGCACAGAAGGAGGCTATTTGGCTCATCATGTTCATGCCAGCTCTTTGCAAGAGCAACTGACCTAGTACCAGTCCTCCGCATTTTCCCCATAGCCCTGCAAGTGTTTTCTCTTCAGATAATTATCCAATTCCCTTTTGAAAGCCATGATTGTATTTGCCTCCATCACGGTCGCAGGCAGTGCATTCCAGATCCTAACCACTTGCTGCGTAAAAACGTTTTTCCTCATGGCGCCATTGCTTCTTTTGCCAATCACCTTAAATTGGTGTCCTCTAGTTCTTGATTCTTCTGCCACTGCGAACAGTTTCTCCCTACCTACTCTGTCCCAACCCCTCATCATTTTGAACACTTCTATCAAATCTCCTCTTAATCTTCTCTTCTCCAAGGAGAACAACCCCAGCTTCTCCAATCTATCCACGTAACTGAAGTTCCTCATCCCTGGAACCATTCTTTTAAATCTTTTCTGCCCTATCCCGAATGCATTAATACCCTTCTTAAAGTGTGGTGCCCAGAACTGGACACAGTACTCCAATTCAGGCCGAACCAGTGTTCTATACAGGTTTATCATAACTTATTTGCTTTTGTACTCTATGCCCTAATTATAAAACCCAGAATTCCATATGCTTGGGGAGGTGGTGGCATAGTGGTAATGTCACTGGCCTAGTAATCTAGAGCCCAGGCTAATGCTGTGGGAGCATGGGTTCAAATCCCACCATGGCAGATGGTGAAATTTAAATTCAATTAATAAATCTGGAATTAAAAAGCTAGTCAAATGGTGAGCATGAAACCATTGTCAATTGTTGTAAAACTCATCTGGTTCACTAATGTCCTTTAGGAAAGGAAATCACCTACATGTGGCTCCAGACCCACAGTAATCTATTTCAATTCTAATAATTGCACTTATATAGTGAGGTTCGCCAGTTCACAATACTACCACAAAGTTTGTGTCATCTGCAATTTTTGAAATTGTGCCCTGTACACACAAATCTAGGTCAATAATATTGTTACGACCAGGTGAGAAATGTCTTTTACTGTCTTCACCTGGTCTTATTGTAACAGGGTTTAATTTTTAATACACTGTGTTTTGAGCTCCCCCTTTGTGAATCCTTGTTCACAGCTTTCCAATTATAAGGCAAAGAAATGAGCACACCAGCTTTTCTTAGGTTTAAAGAAGAAAAGCGAAATTTGTGAAATTTATTAAACCTTAAACTTAAACTCTAATTCAGTTAGCACCTATGGATACATGCCACACCCACGCTAGCATGCACATGCGATACACACATGCAAATAGAGACAGAAAAGAGAAGAAAAATAAAATGGAGAGGTTTGAGGCAATCTCTGAAGAAGGATTTTTTACTGTGCTTTGAGCTCGCTGTAGGGTCCTTGATTGTAGGTAGTCTTGCTTTTCGTTGGGGCCCAGTGTTCTTCTTAAACCTTGTTCACTGCAGGAGACTTTTCTCTCTTGGGGTTCATATGTCTTCAATGGTTTCTGAAGCTGGTGAGAGCGAGATGAGAGCAGACAGGAGAGAGGTCCTTTACAGTCCAGGAGCAAACAGCTTTCTGAGTTCAAAATTCTGTGGCCAGTTCAAATTCAGTTGACTAAACTGGTCTGACCACTTCTTCTGTGTATTGGGGAAGCAAGGACTGGGTCCCTTGTTCCAACACTGTCTGCTTGCATGCAAATGTCTTTCCAGTCAGGGGCTTGGCAATTCCTTGTGATAGGCCCTCTTTTCTTCCCAGCCACAATTTTAAGTTCATGTGGCGAAATACTGTGTGCCTCAGTCTTGGCAGGTGGGGGGCTTTCCTGACAATATATATCAAGAAAAGCAGGTGTCCTAACACTGGCTCTTGGGGAATCCCACTACATAGTATAATTATTAGAATTGAGATAGATCTTTAAAATACTTTACATAAAATTATTTTACCTGCAGCTTTGGAGCAAGCTTTAGCCAAACTACAATTCGTATCATATTCCGTTAAGCCTGTTAACTTTTGATACAATGTCAGAGTAAATGCTTGTTCCAACCTGGATACTTTCGTATATTGTACAGTACAGACATATTTTATTATTTTGGCTAATCTTGGAATAAAGTATTTACAGAATATGAATGGATTTCCCATTTAATTGCTCATTGATTGTCAGAGAATATGTTGGAGCAGTATTTCCTCTTGCTGCACATATTGGATTGCCTGCGTGCAGCACATAATGGGAAATGGGGCGGGAAGAGTTACATCGGGCTAAAGGGAGCTTGCCCCATTTTTTCAACCTTTCTGTTGTCTTGTTTTTTCGAGGATTTTGTGGAAGCAACCCTTTAAGCATTTCCTCGTTAAATTTTAGACCTGATGTACAGTCAGCCATTTTCTCATCTTTTCCTTTGGTGTGTCCCTCACTGCTTTAGCTATTCACATTTTTTTTATTTGTCTAATGCCGTTAATACTTCTTTCCAATGTCATTTGCAAAAATCATCTCAGTCATCTAATAATGTTTTAAGCAGTTTACAGGTTATTCCACCAATATTTTCTGCCTTATTTCTTCCTATCTTGACTCTATCTTTTCTCCCCCAGTGCAGTCTCTTCCCACCTACATCCGTGATTCTTCTGACGCCCTACGTCATTTTGACAATTTCCAGTTTCCTGGCCCCAACCACCTCCTCTTCACTTTGGACTCTCTACACCACCATTTCCCACGCGGATGGTTTGAGGGCTCTTCGCTTCTTGTTTGAACAGAGGCCCAACCAGTCCCCATCCACCAACACCCTCCTTCACCTGACCGAACTTGTTCTCACATTGAACAACTTCTCCTTCAACTCCATTCACTTCTTTCAAGTAAAAGGTGTTGCTATGGGTGCCCACATAGGTCCAAGTTATGCCTGTCTTTTTGTGGGATATGTCTAATATTCCTTGTTCCAGTCCTACTCAGGCCCCCTCCTCCAACTCTTTTTCATGTACATTGATGACTGTATCGGTGCCATTTCCTGCTCCCGCCTGGAACTGGAAAACTTTATCAACTTTGCTTCTAATTTCCACCCTTCTCTCACCTTTACATGGTCCATCTCTGATACTTCCTTTCCCTTCCTCGACTTCTCTGTCTCCATCTCTGGGGATAGGCTGTATACTAATATTCATTATAAGCCCACTGACTCCCACAGCTACCTCGACTATGCTTCTTCACATCCTGCCTCCTGTAAGGACTCCATTCCATTCTCCCAGTTTCTCCGTCTCCGATGCATCTGCTCTAATGATGCAACCTTCCACGACAGTGCTTCTGATATGTCTTCCTTTTTCCTCAACTGAGGATTCCCCCCCACTGTGGGTGACAGGGCCCTCAACCATGTCCGGCCCATTTCCCGCACCTCTACCCTCACCCTTTCCCCTACCTCCCGCAACAGGGTTCCCCTTGTCTTCATTTTCCACCGCACAAGCCACCAAATCCAAAGGATCATCCTCTGCCATTTCCACCACCTCCAGCGTGTTGCCACTACCAAACGCATCTTCCCCTCCCCTGTCAGCATTCCGAAGGGATCGTTTCCTCCACGATACCCTGGTTCACACCTCCATTGCCCCCAACACCTCATCCCCTTCCCATGGCACCTTCCCCTGTAATCACAGGAGGTGTAATACCTGCCCATTTATCTCCTCTCTCTTCACTATCCAAGGCCACAAACACTCCTTTCAGGTGAAGCAGCGATTTGCTTGTACCTCTTTCAATTTAGTATACTGTATTCGCTGCTCACAATGTGGTCTCCTCTACATTGGGGAGACCAAACGCAGACTGGGTGACTGTTTTGCGGAACACCTCCGTTGTCTGAAAGCATGATCCCGAGCTTCCGGTTGCTAGCCATTTCAACATACCCCCCCTGCTTTCATGCCCACGTCTCTCTCCTGGGATTGCAGCAGTGTTCCAGTGAACATGAACGCAAGCTCGAGGAGTAGCACTTCATTTACTAATTAGGCACATTACATCCTACCGGACTGAACATTGAGTTCAATAATTTCAGAGCATGACGGGCCCCTCTTTTTATTTTTCTTTTTAGTTATTTTTTCTTTTTTTTTATTGTTATTTGTTCATTTTAGTTTAGTTGTTTGTTTAATTTGTTTCTTCTGTGCCTACCCACTGTTTTTTTCATGTTTGTGCTTGGGGCCAGGTTCAGTTTTCTGTCAATTAACACCCTCTCTGCACTAACACTTTGTCTTTCACCACACCGCTAACATATCGTTTGCTTTTGCCCCATGACCTTCTGGTCAGTTATTCTCTGTGACCTTGTCCTATCTACACTTGCTCTTTTGTTATCTCTTGCCCCACCCCAGCTTTACTTGCTTAAAAACGATTACATTTCTAATATTTGTCAGTTCTGATGGAGGGTCACTGACCTGAAACGTTAACTTTGCTTCTCTCTGCACAGATGCTGCCAGACCTGTTGAGTATTTCCAGCATTTCTTGTTTTTATTTCAGATTTCCAGCATCTGCAGTATTTTGCTTCTATTTTAATATTTTCTGCTTGTTTTATTCTGCTGCTGCTCTTCATTCTCAATCTATTAAAATACCTGTTCAACTTTCAGCAGACACGACATGTTAAGTGGTTTGTTTTCTCCCAGATGCTGGCTGGCCTGCTGTGTGTTTCAAATAATTTTGTTTTTTCTTTCAACTTTGTCAGCATTATGGCTTTCTTGAGGATTACAAAGATTTTCCCATCCTTGGATAATTTCTCAGTCGGCCCAGTTTTGTGCCTGAGCATGCTCAATAGCTTCCCAGATTAGTTCGGATGCAGCTACCAATGCCCAGAATATCGTTGAGAGTATGTGTTCCTTTCAATTTGTTTTTAACCTTGTTTGAATAAAGCTTGATAATTGAAAATGAAATGCGAACTCTCAGACTCTCAGACTCTTAGCCCAGAAGAAATATATGTGCAAAACAACAACCATGCCTAAACAAGCTTCAAGTCCCAGAAACAAGGGTTGAATTTTTGGAGGCAGGAAACAGGTGTCGTGACTGTTTTTGGGTCCTGAACCTGCCTCCGGTGGAAAATGTAATATTACTTGATCCTTTGGTGTGTGATCTATTGTAAGACTCACAGAACTAAAGTAATATCCAAAGTTTTATCATACTTTAACTGGACATATACATACAGTTACTGCACAAGCTACATCTAAACATGTCTCACTGGGTTGGGCTCCACCCACAGCTAACTGGTCATGTGTGACACAACATCACTTTCTCTGTTGATTTTCACTTTCTGCTCCTTAAGGTGGTCTGCTCTTAAGGTCATCCCACAACAGGAACCTGATTAAAATCAAGATTTTCACATGGATGAGCCTTTAATTGGCATCGAGACAGGTTCCCCATCCAATTAAGGATGGTAGGCAGATTCTTGATTGGCACTCCACCTTCAGTGAAGTACCCAGCTGCGGTACTTCAGTAACTGCAATGGCGCTTCAACAAGAAGGTGCCTTCTCAGTTACTTTTTTTAAAATGTAATTTAATTAATAAACACAAAAAGCAGCCAGACTGGGGGAGGTCCCTCTTCAGGTCTGTCTTTGGCTGTAACCCTACTCCGCCACATCGGAAAACTAGAGACTAACTGGAAAATCCCAGTCAGCCTCCTTAATCCCAGTTCAACAAGGTTCTTAACGAGCCTAATTGACTGCCCAACTCATGGAGACAGGCGGCTTTCCCAGGCCCTGAACCTGCGTCTGCCACTTCGGAATGGAATTGGGAATTTGGCATGCCAGCCGACCTCATAATTTTTGGTCTTGTCTGCCTCCATCCCCGATGTCAGTGGGGCTCAAAAATTAACCCCCCAGAGTCCAAATCAAAGCTATCTGTACGTTGCATCGCATTATGAAAGAGAGGGCACAGTAGTAAGCTGACATCTAATTGTTTCTTTTCTTTAGCTTGCTTTGTATCTTCTTTATCTTCCAAACAACTTTTGCTTTCTTTTGCTCCTAGAAACACAAGTGGTTGGTTATCTCAATGAACTTATGTTAACATTTAACAAGAGGGATTAACAAACAACAGTGCTGAAGATTATGGGCTGAATTTTACACGACCCCAGCGGGTTGGATGATGGCGTGCGGGTGGCATAAAATTGCGCGGAAGGCTCCGGGAGGCCTACCTGCCCCGCTCCCGCCTCTGGTGAACTTTACGGCGGTCGGGCGGGGGGAGAAAATGGCCCGCCCACCCGAGGCCAATCAAGGCCCTTAAGTGGCCACTTATCGGCCACTTAAGGGCCCTTGCCTGCCTCCATGGGTATTTTACCCATGGCAAGCGGATGTGCTGGTGGCGTGTAAGGCTGCCCAGCGAAAGCTGCAGGCCTTTCCGTACCCCAGGGGGGGGCCATGGCAGTTGGGCACAGGGTGCCTGATTGAGGGCCGCCCCTGCCTCCCAACCCACCCCCGGGACCCAGGACACACCCTTCCCCCAAACGTCCACCCTAGCCTCACCAGGGCATGACTGATCCCCCTGGTGAGGCATGCCCCTACTCATCCACTCTCTAGGGTCCATGGCGTCCGCAGGGCTGCAGTCCCAGCAGTGGCCACTGCTCACAGTGGCGCTGCTAGAACTAAGAGCTGCCGGCCCGTTGATTGACCGGCAGCTCACTGAGGCAGAACGTCCTTCCTCAAGTGGGTGGAAGTCCCACCTCAGGACAATTAAAGCCCAGGGACCCATAAAATATGGGACGGATCCCCAGGCTAGGCAGAAGCGGGCTCGCCACCGACTTTTACGTAGGTAGTGAATTCCCGTCAGCCTAGGGTAAAATCCAGCCCTATATGTGGAATGAGATTGTATAGAAACAATCAACCTAACGGTGACCTGCTTAAAACCACAGAAGGAAGATATATTTTATATAGCTAGGTTTAAAATGTTTAGAGGGACTACACTAGGGATACAGTAACACTAAGAAAATATCTACTTATTTGATTGCTGGGAGGTCCAAGCTATTTTGGGTAGGAATCTATCACATTAAAAGGAAGACACCAATTATTGGGAAGTGTCGTAGAACAATGTGGAAAATAAGGAAACTGACATGGATTATTGTGCACAACAGTAGGTGGAGAAAGAGAAGCTGATAGTTATTGAGGGATTAAATTTAACATCAAATGTCAAAATAAATCCCTGAAAAGGGGGAGTGAGTTCATGCAGGACAGCTTTTTTTGTATTCATTCATGGGATGTGGCTGTCGCTGGCTAGGCCAGCATTTATTGCCCATCCCTAATTGCTCTTGAGAAGGTGGTGGTGAGCTGCCTTCTTGAACCGCTGCAGTCCATGTGGGGCAGGTATACCCACACTGCTGTTAGGAAGGGAGTTCCAGGATTTTGACCCAGCGACAGTGAAGGAATGGCGATATAGTTCCAAGTCAGGATGGTGTGAGACTTGGAGGGGAACTTTCAGGTGATGGTGTTCCCATGCATTTGCTGCCCTTGTCCTTCTAGGTGGTAGCGGTCACGGGTTTGGAAGGTGCTGCCTAAGGAGCCTTTGTGCATTGCTGCAGTGCATCTTGTAGATGGTACACGCTGCTACCACTGTGCATTGGTGGTGGAGGGGGTGAATGTTTGTGGAAGGGGTGACAATCAAGCAGGATGCTTTGTCCTGGATGGTGTCGAGCTTATTGAGTGTTGTTGGAGCTTCAACCATCCAGGCAGGTGGAGAGTATTCCATCACACTCCTGACTTGTGCCTTGTAGATGGTGGACAGGCTTTGGGGAGTCTTTGGCTCAGCAAGGTTGCACCAGGACCATGTGGCTCCAGACCTCATTAAAGTCTTGATCCAAACATGGACAAAAGAGCTGAATTGAAGAGGTGAGGTGAGAGTGACTGCCCTTGCATCAAGACAGCATTTGACCAAGTATGGCATCAAGGAGCCTGAGCAAAATTGAAGTCAATGGGAATTGAGGGAAAACTCTCCACTGGTTGGAGTCATACCTAGCACAAAGGAAGATGGTCGTGGTTGTTGGAAGAAAAACATCTCAGCCCCAGGACATCGCTGCACGGGTTCTTCAGGGTAGTGTCCTAGGCCCAACCATCTTCAGCTGCTTCATCAATGACCTTCCCTCCGTGATAAGGTCAGAAGTGGGAGTTGGGCTGATGATTGCAGTGTTCAGTACAACTCCTGAGATACTGAAGCAGTCTGTATCCACATGCAGCAAGATCTGGACAACATTCAGGCTTACGCTGATAAATGGCAGGTAACATTCGCATCACACAATTGCCAGGCAATGACCATCTCCAAGAAGACAAAATCTAACTATCTCCCCTTGACATTCAACAGAATTAGCATTGCTGAATCCCTAGCATCAACATCCTATGCATTACCATTGACCAGAATCTTAACTGGACCAGCCATATAAATACTGTGGCTATACGAGCAGGTCAGAGATGGGGAATTCTGTGGCGAGTAACTCACCTCCTGACTCCCTAAAGCATACCCATCATCTACAAGGCACAAGTCAGGAATGTGATGGAATAATCACTTACCTGGATGGGTGCAGCTCCAACAACACTCAAGAAGCTCCACATCATCCAGATCAAAGCAGCCCTCTTGATCGGCACCACATCCACTACTGACACACATGGCAGCAGTAGGTACCATCTACAAGATGCACTGCAGCAACTCGCCAAGGCACCTTTGACAGCACCTTTCAGAAACGCAACCTCTACCACCTAGAAGGACAAGGGCAGCAGATACACAGGATCACCACCACCTGCAAGTTCCTCTTTCAGCCACACACCATCCTGAACTATATCGCCATTCCTTCACTGTCACTGGGTCAAAAACCTGGAACTCTCTTCCTCACAGCATTGTGCGTGTACCTACACCAGATGGACTACAGCAGTTCCAGAAGGTGGCTCACCAACACTTTCTCAAGGGCAATTAGGGATGGGCAACAAATACTGACCTTGCCAGCGATGCTCACGTCCCATGAAAAAAATGTTTAAATGTTTTAAAAGGGATCATGTTTAGTTTTTACTGGTGAGCCAAAAAAGTCAGGTCATTTTAGAGATTGGTGTTTAGCAGCAGTAATCATATCTTTAAATTTCATGTTGTGGCATGGGCAGCAGCAAGAAATAAGAAATGAAGTTTCTAGTTTTCAGGAAGGCCATTTCTTACCCTTCCACACAGTGAATGATTTTACTTGTCCAGATATGATAAGGCTTTGAGGATTATTAACAAGTTTACTCATCATTCTTTCTGGCTTTCAAATGTCTGAACACACCATTGTGTGGACTAAGTCTTTGGCTGGATTTATGGCCTAAACCTAACTGCTGCAGGCAATAAACCTAGTGAAGTGGAAGTTCAGTTTCTCTGTTAGCTCCAGCTACATGTGTATGAGGCCTTATTGCTAATTGGCAAACAGTTACAGATCACTCCTACAATTTTCAGTTGTCACTGTTGCAATATTGAGGATATTGAGGGGTGGGGGCATGGTGACTATCCTTTCTGCTTGTCCTATGCACTGCTATTGCTGACCTGTAGTTTCTAAGAAATGTATGGGCCCATCTTGGAGTTCATGGTTACCAGATGTTTGCCAATGATCAGAGATAACATTCCTGTGGTATAGAATTGATTCCATCATCTTCAGGGTGCTTTCAAGAGGCTCAACACATGAAACTGCAGCAAGCAGTTCATCATACATGGTGACTATCGGTAAAGTACATGTGCTAATGCTACACAGAAAACAAGAAAGAGAACAATAATTTAACTTCTTCTCGTCACTGTGCTATGGGATAATCAGTATGGTCCATCGTTGATGGTAGATCTAGTTCACAGGAACTAATAGTACATAAAATAACAGAACAACATTGACAATAACATACATCAGCAACCAATGCAGTTGTGTTGCTCAGACAGCATATTCTCAGTTAACTGAGACCATGCCATACAAAACCATGAGCAACAGGTTATTGAAAATATTGTATTGTTAATAATCTATTGACCATCTTTTCAGAAGTGAGATAATAAGTTAAATTTAAAAAGACATTGGGCTGAATTTTACGTGGGACATTGATATCCCGCTGCTGGGGCGGAAAGCAGGAGGCAACCCTGCTCCAGGGGTAGTAGAACGCTGGGATGGCATTTTGTCAGCGGCAGCCAGTTAACAAGCCACCGCCATGGCTGCCATCCAATTGAGGATGACGGCCCATCGCCAAGGTCTGTCAGCCCAATTAGAGGGCTGGCAGCTCAGCAGCTACCATTAGCTGAGCCTGCATCACCAGGGAGAGGGCGCCTCAATGGCTGGGTGCTCTCATAGAGAAGGTGGGTTTCTGTGGGTAATTGGGGAGGGGGAGGGTCACGGTGCACCGGCAGTGCCGTTGCCGTAGGGGCAGCCATTGCTTTTGAGAGGGGGTTCTCCATGGGCCATTGAGTGCCCATAAAGGAGGCCCCCCCCCAAACCCCTCCCACAAACCCCCCCGGAACCTGTTGGGAAGACACCAGGGTTAACCTGGCGGTCTCCCCATGTGGTAGCAGGCCCTCCTGCTGTGGGCAAAATGCCCGCAGGGACGAGCAGTGGCCTTTAATTGGCCACTTAAGTGGCTCAATTGGCAATATGCCATGGCGGCGGGAAGATGTTGGGCTCTCCTCCCAATGCCTTCCCTCATCATATTGGTAGCCCTGCCGCCTCCCAGCATGATCCTAATGGGTCATGAAAATTCAGCCCATTGTTTAATTAATCTCTTTCTAGAGACTCGATTATGGCATCATCAAATTTTGCTGCTGCACAGCAGGATCCCAGCACTGGTTAACCTGTAGGTGACAATATGGTGTTATTAATGGATCACCGATTGATCATTTAGAGGTTTGCATTCCTAAACAACATTTTTGGTATTTTGAAACCACAACAGACATTTTAACATCTTGAAGTTTGGCAGTAGCCACATCATGCTGGAATAGAAATAAATTCTACACCATTGCATTGAAAAAAATGAACTGGAAATATTGAAAATCTAAGTTTGAACACTCTGTCAATATTGTTTTCAGCACTCAAAGAATGGTCAATGGCTCAGTGGAGTTCCGGTATTTTCAAAATCAACCATCACTAATGTAGCTGTTCCGTCTGCTGTCAGAAATAGATATTTAATAGAAACAAAATTTCAAAATAGATAACATCATTTATGGATTACAGATTTAGAGACACTTGGAGCACTTTTTTGCGTTGCTATCACTGTGTTTGCATTTCGAAACAGGGCAGTCGCAGTACCAAAATGATGTGACTGGAGGAAGCACAGTCTTTAGACAGTGCTTCCACATGAAACATGCTTATATAGTATATGCAAATCAAAATTAGCTGACAGAATTAGGACCTCCAGCACCATTTTCATTTTGACTGGCCTGTTCCTGTCCACATGGGTGCTGCAATTAAGTGGCCATTGCCAGTAAATATTATAGGGATTATATTATTATAACAGCTGCAGTCAGTTTGAGAGACATTTTTATGGCAGTCTCTTATAGATTTGCACCTTAAATGCAACTAACTTTAACTAGTTACTGTAATGCATTCTTTATGTTGTCTGATGCAATATAAATGAGATGCGTGGAGTCCAGTTATGCTGAAGATCTCTAAAAGGTTTATAAACAGCTAACAAGTATCTAAGGTACAGAGCACACTATTTACAGAACTTTCCTCGCGGTGTTACAGTTGCAGAGTGAACCTGACTTCGAGTCGCATGACTACATCCTGGTACTTAACGCATTAGCATACTAAGATCTTAAAGGGCTATCACTCTTAAAGGCAATCATTCAACATCCCTTTCTTTCCAAAGATAAGTCTCGTATGTGAAAAGTAAAGACACATAAAATTCGATAACATCAAAATTATTTACTCATGGATAGAGATTATGGAATTTACACATGGAGAAGCTTAAGAGTCCATATATTGTATCGGTGGTTTGACAACTCTTGCTCAGAGAATTTGCGTCTCTTCTGTTGCTGCTTTTTCTGCAGTTTCTCCATTTCTGCATTCAGTTTCTGTTGCTCTGACTTCAGCCTGCTAATATATTCTGGGTTGGATTTTATAAGCTCGCCGCCAAGCTCACAGACCTGAAATGTTAACTCTGCTTCTCTCTCCACAGATGCTGCCAAACCTGCTGAGTATTTCCAGCACTTTCAGTTGTCATGGCAAATAGTTACTCTGCTTTGTCCCAGTGTCCTGTGCAGTTAAGATCCTCTTCTTCAGCTCAAGTGCAACATTTGTTCTTGTAGGCTTGCTGCACCTGTGTGAATAATTGTAATTTTGCACATACGTGGAAGTGAGATTGAATTTTATCATAAAAGGGAAATACTCTCAGAAATAAAAGCATCATTTAATAATATCTATAGGCTTTTCACTTCCTGAATGTCCTACATTAGGACAACCAGTCCTGCATTAGTATTAAAACATGAGAAAAAGAAACCTTGCAGCCAGAAGTTAGAGCAGTTACACTGTGGAATAACCTTTGCATTCAAAGGACCAGACAAAAGTCCGAAGATGGCAGAGGGGTGATCCAGGGTGGCCCCACGGTTCAGCGATGCCTCCATGCTCATTCTCCTCCACGCTGCGCGGGCAAGGCAGGAGGTCCTTTTCCCCAGAGACGGTAAGAATAGGCTCTCCCGCCTGCCAAGGCAGCCTGGCTAGAGGTGGCAGAGGAGGTAAGTAGCTGTGGAGTCATCTGGCGTGAAAGGGTCCAATGCTGGAAGAGGATGAACAACCTGTTTCACATCGCACAAGTAAGTGACATTTTGTTTCATGGCCCCACTGAACCTGGGTGTCCCCACACAGAGTGACACGTTTGCCACTGCCATGCCAAAGACAGTGAGCTTGGACAGGGATGAATGATGCGACATGAATGGATGAAAGTATGATAGAACTCACCTTTGTCTGCTGCTCAGAGCATGGTACCTACATGAGTGGTGCACTCAGTAGTGCACACTGAGCCTTCCCCATCTTTGGGCCCAGCACCCCTCTTGTGACATGTGTTGGGTTGTTACCTTGCTATCCTTAATCTCTGCCTCCTTGGTCCTCCAGGCAAAGAGAGCCCAGAATGCTCATGAGGCAAGTCGGACTGGTGGAGGAGTGCCAGATATGTGGATGCTGACACAGGCTGCGGAAGAGGCCCTCGAACTGGCTGCAACACATGTGGACTGTGCATTTCGTGACGTTGAGCTCGGGGTCCTGGGCGAACATGCATCCATTTGATATACACAATGATCACTGTGAAAATCGTGGTGTTTGACACAATGCTGTCATAATCGTTACATGCTCACCATAAAGACTGACAGTATGCTCTTCTCATTGTATCTTGCTGGTCAACACTCTGAGTTGGCAATGGTGGCCCAGGACACCTCCCGCACCTCAGAGGAAGAGACATCCTCCGAGGAAGCAGTGTCCCATGACACTCCTGCACCTTCCACCAGCGCAGATACAGTAATCTCGGTGGGAATTCGATTGGCCTTAGAATCTGGGTCACAAGCTGGTGAAAGCACTGCACATGTGCCCAAGCAGCTGACTGAGACTGAGAAAGCCAAGGCCCCTGACAGTCAGAGGGCTGTGACTGACCAGGCCCATGTTGAGCCCAAGGCTACTGATGACCCCCTGTTGTCTACAGCAGAGGGCATGCTGGAGCTGCAGCAGCAGTCGTGGCAACATCTGGTGGAGATGTCACAGGCCATGCGCAGCCTTGGGCAGACAATGGGGGAGCTGATCCAGGCCATGACAGCTGCCGTGGCCTAGGCATTTGAGCACATGGCGTCATACATGGAGATAGCGGTGGCCCTCCTGGTGAGCCAGATACCATTAATATGCACTGACCTACAATTGCTTCGCCGAGGCCATCAGATCCACAAATTGGTAGCAAGGCGAGAGAGGGACCAGGGACATGGAGACTGTCCCTGCCCCAGTCCTTCCCGGGAGAGCAGAGAGTTTCAAACGAGCCTTGAGCTGGAGGAGGTGAGCCTGAGCACCATATCTGGGGGTCCCCCCTCAAGGTGCATCCATTGTGGCCATTAGTCCCTCCACCCCTCTGTCTGTGAGTCAAGCTCCAGCAGCCATGACGTCTGATGAGTGTTCTGCATTGACGTAGGATTCCCCAGCCAGCTGGGGCCCTCCAGGCCTCGTGTGCACAGAGGACGACCGCCACAGTCATCTACAGCCGAAGGGCAATCTGATCAGCAGCCTTCCCCAAGTCAGGCTGCTGGTGCAGAGGTTGCACTGCAGACATTTCAAAAAAACACAGTTCCACAAATGGGTCTGCACAGGTAACACAACACTGTAAAAAGTTCAATCTCTAAATCTTCTTCACTAACATGTGTGTTGCGTTTACTGTGTGAATGAAGTGTGCTAGCAAGTACCAATCATGTCTCCTCCCATTATATCAATCTTTGGAATAACATCATTACCATGTCAGTATTACTTATGTGCGTCCCCATGGATGCAGTAACATGGACAATGGCTCAGTTGCTGCCAGTAATGGCGGATGCAAAGATGTTGCAGATGCGGGGTGCTGCACAACAGGTGAACGAGGATGCTATGTGGCTTGCAGAGCCCATGGTGGTTCCTATGGTGTGGAGAACCTTTGATCAATAAGGCGTTGCTGAGCATCTCTTGCTCGCTGCTCGCCCTGCATGTGGTGTCTGGATGCTCTCTGTCCTCCTGAGCGCTTTTCCTGCTGCAAGTCCTCATCGTCCGAGGAGGAGTCCTGCTTACGTCTGTCCTCATCCTACAAGGCCTCCCCTCTATTGAGTGCATAGTTGTGCAGAGCACAACAAACTGCAATGATACCAGCTACCCTTTCTGACTCCAGGGCACCACCCGATCTATGCAGGCAGCAGAAGCGCATTTTCAGCATGCGGAGCACCTTCTCAATGGCGGCTCTTGTAGCTCTGTGGCTGGCATTGTATCTCTTCTCTGCAGCCGTGGTGGGGTGTCTCACTGGTGTCAGGAGCCATGTCTGCAAGGGGTAGCCCTTGTCTCCAAGAAGCCACCCCTCCATCTGAGCCAGTTCATCGAACAGCAAAGGCCCCTTGGGACTAGCGCAGGTTGAAGATGTCACGGCAGCTGCTTGGAAAGCAGGCGCAGATTTGCATAAAATGTTTATGGTGATCACATACTAGCTGTACGTTGAGTGAGTGGAAGCCCTTACAGTTTACTTATGCAGCTGGTCACTCGGCGGGAGCCTTGATGGCCACATGGGTGCAGTTTATGATTCCTTGCACTTGTGGGAATCCTGCAATGGAGCCAAAACCGATGGCCCTCTGGGTCTGTCGTGAAACTGACATAGTCACTGGCCTTCCAGTACAAGGCATCGGTGACCGCCATGATGCAGCAGTGCACTGCAGACTGAGTGACCCCACAAAGGTCTCCGGTGGGCCCCTGAAATGATGCAGAGGCATAAAAGTTAAGAGCCACTGTCACTTTGAGGGCCACAGGCATTGGATGTCCACCGAAGCCCATCGGCTGCACGTCATCGTTGAGAAGGGCACAGAGATGTGTTACCGCCTCTCTCTGCAGTCACCTCTGACCTGCAGATGCACGGCGATCTGTAGTCTCCTGGGGGTTGCTGCTGTTCATGACTGGGGGACACTACACGTGCTGCACCTGCCTGCTGGTTTTGGCTGCGCCGGATCGTCATGACAAGTGGATCAATGAATATAGGGTGATCCATCTCCATCTCCAAGTTACGGCACAGTGGCGCAGTGGTTAGCACAGCAGCCTCACAGCTCCAGGGACCCGGGTTCAATTCTGGGTACTGCCTGGGCGAAGTTTGCAAGTTCTCCCTGTAACCGCGTGGGTTTTCGCCGGGTGCTCCTCCCACCGCCAAAGACTTGCAGGTGATAGGTAAATTCGCCATTGTAAATTGTCCGTAGTGTAGGTAGGTGGTAGGGAATATGGGATTACTGTAGGGTTAGTATAAATGGGTGGTTCTTGGTCGGCACAGACTCGGTGGGCTGAAGGGCCTGTTTCAGTGCTGTATCTCTAAAGAAATAAATTAAATAAATAAACTCGGTTCCTTCACTTCTTTGAAGTTACCTAACAGGGCAGGGATTAATGTTGATTGGTACATCATCTGCTTTCATGCATCAACTATGTGGTGTGGCATGGTATTGCCTGTCTTAGCTCTCACTAAGAGTGCCACAGCATGACCACATTCAGATTGTAACAGCTGCATTAATTGGCCCACCAGGCAGATAACCTTTACACGCCCACCGTTTGTGGCACCCTCCACACACACAGGGTGATTGGAGTGCCATTGCTCCTTCATTCACACAAATAAACAATGACACAGAGCGGCCACCCTGTATGGAGGGAGGGTACCCCCCCTCCCACCTCCGTACACACGCATGCAGAGTTGAGACCCGTCTAGCCAGACTTATCTGCACAGGCTCTGATGACTGCTACTTCTGCTGTCCCGACAGCTTTTTTAAGTCGTGAAAGAGACGGTCCGTTCACAGAAAAATGCGGAACTGTGGACTAAGATGCAGCAGGATGCATAATGAAGCAATGTAAGTAGCGCTTTGAATATTTAAATTGGGGTGCCACCGCCGAGCAGCCTGGTGGGGGGGGGGGGCCGCTCCAAGATCCCGCCGCCGCCGATAAAATGGGATGGGGCCTTCCCAGCATCGGGGAGCGTGGTGGGCCTCTCCTGGAAGTATTGTCCGGGAACCCCCACCGCATCCACCGACATCGGGGGGGCTGGTAAAATCCAGCCCATATAAGTGGAAGGAGATTTGTTGAAAATTTAAATGTATAGCATATACAAGGGATTTTATCAGCAAATGTTCTGAAAATTGTACCCTTATAGACCATGCACAATGTCGCACTCCAATTTTTGAAAATCCTATTTCTATATTCTGCATATTCTCAAACTCAGAATGTGTAGATTATTTCCCTGTAATTTGAACCCCAAACATCAGGCTTTGTTGTAGCTCTAGAGCCAATCATTATACAGTACATTTTATGAGCAAGAACATTCTGATATTTGTAACTTGTTCACAATGGCACTAGGGAACAGACACAAGGAGTAATCAGAATTTGCTTTTTCCAAATCCTTTCTGTGGAAAGAAATTATCAAAAAATCCTGAACTGTGACAGCTAGTAATAGCATCAAGGGAAAAAAATGATGCCAAAAGGCACAAAGACTCATGGAAAACCAACAACCAGTAGAAATAAAAGTCAACAAAAACAGTGCAGAAAAAGCTTTAAAAGTGTTGAAATACTCCTCTTAATAAGGCTTTTAAATTCACTGCTATGCACAGCTCAATGCCTAGCAACCTTGGACACCCATTATACATGAGCAGGATTTGCATGTAGCTCTGGCTTGGCTTAATGGCTGGAAAATTACCACTTAATTAAATAATTTTGCATCATTATATTATTATGAAGAACCTGCTCCCAATCCTCACTGGAAATGTGCATTGTGTACAAAACAAATGGAGACCTGGAATTATGGGTCTCTGAACCCTTTTCTGTGCTGTTAAGCCCTTGTGAAATGGCACACTTAATGATAAAAACGTCAGTTCCCTGATATTGTCAGTAGCTACAGATTCTACTGGATCCGGATTCTTAGATGACTCTGAGACACCGCACCCCAACACTCACCACCCCTGCCTGCTTCAAACTGAGTGCTGAAGACCTTTGCCCCAATAAATTCTTCACTGCAAGGCTTATGGCATTACTGTTGAAGTGACTTGCTTCTTGATGCATTTTCATTGAATTATTTATATACATAACTTTAAAAAGTATTGACTATTCTGTCTGTTGTACTGTTAGGATTGTCACCTCCACCTTCAGTGTAGAAGCTGTAATAATTGTTATTCTAATAAAGAAAATCATAAAAAGGTTGATTGGGATTTGGACAGCTCTCATGGACACAAGAAAAATAATGCGAGGAAAAGGGATGTGTCAGGTGAACAGATGCCATGGAACTCTTCCCAATCACCAGACTGCAAAGGTAGTAGACTAAAAAAGAAACTGAAAATCAATGGACATAACAAGGTCGCTCTTTTCAAGCTACTGAACAGAATCAACAAAAAATAATAACTTACATTTATTTACACTGTTCAGTTATAGGCATTCAACAGCACTTTTCAGCAGAAGCAATGCATTCAGAACAGGAAATAAGGGAAGCTAAATTGGATAGCCCCCGAAAACAGGCAAGGGGGTCATTAACAACAAAAACAAGAAATGCTGGATTCATTCAGCAGGTCTGGCAGCATCTGTGGAAAGAGAAGCAGAGTTAACGTTTCGGGTCATTATGTTGGGTTGACCCAGACCTATTCAATGTAATCAGTCAGCACACCAACTTCACGCTGCCTGTTCAGTTGAATGATTGCCGTATGCAGACAGTGCTAATTGCAGTGTTCACTGGCTACCTGCATCAGCAGGGGCCCAAAATCATAACTTCCAAACACCACATAAAACCAGAATTCACTGCTTAGAACTAGCCTATGTCTTTTAAAGGGGAGTGCATTGTGGTTGGGGCAGGTGCTAGCAGTCCTGCAGGAGGTGAATCTGACCTGGACGACAGTGAAGAATGGCACAACATGGGACAGCACAGGCTCCAAGACTTTTGGGCACCTCAGACACTGTTCAAAGTACCACAGCTTAATCACTCACCTGCCAACAATCGCTATCAGTCAGGAGTCATACCTGACATTCATAGCTTCACTGCACCATCACACACATAGCACTGCTACAAGCCTCACTCTCACATCCTATAGCTTGGACACACTCTGCTAGCTATTCAACAATGACAGGCACATCAACCAAACTCGCACTCCACTCACTGACATGCTTCCCTCTTTCATGCAGGACAAGGTTGTGCACAATCAGAGGCAGCAGGAGCTAACGGAAAGGATACAGGTGCACTTGCATGTCCTAACCCCCATGGAGGAGATGGTGCTGGCCATATTGCTGAGGCCATGGCCAGTGGTGGGGCTGAAACCATCAAAGATGATGGTATCCTCACACCTAATCCTCCTTCTTAAATCCCACTTCCCCCTGATCCTACACCCTATTCTAATTTACTAGCTGGAAAGTATAATCATGCATCTTGTAATTTACTCCCATCCTCACATCACAACCTCACCCTTGTGCCATTTTTCTTTCAGTTACCCAAGAAGTGCAACCTGGCCAGTCAGTGGAGGAACACCAACAAGAGATTGATGATGAAGACACAGTAGTCACCTGATTTCACACTTGCAGCCACCAGCTCAGATACTGACACTGCATGTACCTTAGAGAATAAATTAGAGGCAGAACCTGCACACGGTGAAATACCGGGCATGAGTGGTTTGTAGCAGGTGCCAGCTCCCCAGAGGGAGAGATTGGACACAGGTTCCGCAGGCTAATGCATACAAAAGACAGCCACCAGGAGAATGAACAAAGATGATTAGTCTATGTTTGTATATATTATGGCATGATTTCAGCTATGCATTTGGTTTGGAATGTTTATTTTGCGGTGGGTTTTATTTTTGCATTGTAGCCAAACAAATGCTGTGATGGTCGGTGACAGAGGGAAGGTACAGTGTGGTACTCTTGATGAATGGGCAATTTCTTTTCTTATTCGTTCATGGGATGTGAGCATCGCTGGCTGGGCCAGAATTTATTGCTCATCCCAAATTACCCTTGAACTGAATGGCTTGCCAGGCCATTTCAGAGGGCATTTAAGAGTCAACCACATTGCTGTGGGTCTGTAGTCATAAGTAGGCCAGACCAGGTAAGGACGGCAGATTTCCTTCCCTAAAGGACATTAGTGAACCCATGTCCCCAGAGCACTAGCTTAGGCCTCTGAATTACTAGCTCAGTGACACTACCACTACGCCACCACCTCCCCAATTGGATTTGCCGTTACTGGTATCGCACTCTGATGAGTTCTTCAGGAACAGCTTAGCCAGAAAGGAGATGTCCAGGTTGCCTTCTCCCTTCCTCTTACTCTTCCTCCTCCTGCTCCTCATGCTCCTGCTCCTCAGCTGCCCACCTTATAGCTGGTGACCAGGGTGCCACTCATGATGGTGAGCTTGTGCAGCATGCAGCAGACCACCACAAATCTTGACACCTGCTCTTCCACGTACCAAGTCAGGCTCCTCCAGAGCAGTCCAGGCAGCAGAAACATTCTTTTGGCATGGTCTGTTCTAGCACCTTTCATGTGGTAGCATGGCTTTCATTGTATGTATGCTGTGCATGTTTGTGTGGGTTGTTCACCAGAGTCATCAGCTATGCCATCAGCCAATAGTACTTGTCTTCCAGTAGCCATGTTTTGGTTTGTCATGGTTGCTGAAATACAGCTGGCACAGAGGACTGCCACAAAATTAAGGCAAAATGACTGCTGCCAGATTACCAGGAATTGTCCTGCATGATTCGCTGCCTATGGTCACACACCTGCTGCACATTGAGGGAGTGGAATCACTTTCAGTTCCATTATATGGCAGAGCTGGCATGTAATGCCAGCAAAGCGATGTGCGTGCAATCAATGGCACCCTGCACCATGGAAAAACCTGCAGTCTTAGCGAAACTGCACTCTCACTCCACTTGCTTCTCTCTCTGGCAAGACAGGATAAATGTATTCAGCTCTCTTGGAATACAGAGCCTCAGTGACCTACCTTATGCAACTGCGAGAATTTGAAAATATCTCTTGCTCCAGCCTAGAAGGAGCTAGATGCATAAAAATTCATCACCACGGTCACCTTCATAGTCACTGCCTTTGTCCTTCTTTGAGGTTGCAGTTGTGCCTGCAGCAGGTGGCAGATTTCAGTGAGGAACAGCAGATGTCTCTCCCATTGTTCCTTGCTGAAGTTCAGGGAGGAGAATTGCTTCTTTAACACCCTGGGCGAATATGGACTCCTGCTGAGAGCCCTTTCCCCATCTTCCTCCTCCCTCTTTCAGGAGCTTGTCCTGCTCTGCATGACTTCTGTTCATTTTTCAAGTCATGGTGTATCTCAATACCTACGAGAGCATCAATATTTGGGAGCAGCTGGTTTGTGCCGAAGCATTGAACTCAGCAAAAAATACTTCAGTACCTGTTACACCACTCCCTGTAGAGTTTTGCAACTTGAAACAACTAAATAAAGCAACAAACATTTTCAGAATCATAGCAACAGCCAGAAGAAATCAACCAACAATAACCTATAATCAGTTACGATCCTTTTAAATAGCCTTGTTAGGGGAGTGGGGGGGGGGGGGGGGGGGGTTATTCTTACTGCTGCTGAATGCGTGCTCAGCTCTGCGAGATTAAGAGAGGGCATTGGCTCGAGCACTGAGCTCCTAAATGGCACCACTCTCATCAAGATCACCTTGCTCTGCATACTTTCGGTGCCCATTCTCTTGCCCCTTGCTAATGTCTTCACCAATATGGTGTCCACCGATATTCACCCATAAGTGTGAATGCAGGCTGTGGGTACCATTTTAGAACTCTAAACGCATTTGTAGTGCCCAGAAAATGTGGGCTAATCAGCCCAATTTCTCGCCCAAGGAGTTAGAGGACATAATTGAAACCAAGTTGAAGATGCAAGAAACGCTTGAATTTATATAGTACCTTTCATGACCTAAGGCACTTCACAGCTAATGAAGTACTTTTGAAGTGTTACATAGGAAAATATGGCAGCCAATTTGCAGACATCAAGGTTCCATAGACAGCAATAATGTAATGGTATTGGCTGGGAAATAAATATTGATCAGACACCAGCAGAACTCCCTTGTTCTTCTTCAAATAATGCTAATGGGATAAGAACAGAAAGTGCCGGAAATACTCAGCAGATCTGGCAGCATCTGTGTAGAGAGAAACAGAGTTAGTGTTTCAGGTCTATGACCCTTCATCAGAACTGGCAAAAGTTAGAAATATAACAGGCTTTGAGCAAGTTAAAGGGGGGAGGGGGAAGAAGAACAAGAAGGAGGACTGCGATAGGACGGAGGGGGAAGAGATTAAATGACAGATGTCATGGAACAGAATGCAAATGGAGTGCTAAATAGTTGTAGCGAAAAACAAAGCATGAGTCCAGAGAGAGTGCTAATGGCAGAATAATGAACAGCTCCGTACAAAAGCAAAAACATAAAAAACAAGTTTAAGACTAGCACATGGTGAAAAAATAAATAATTAAACATTTATGAAAGAAGAAAATATATATTAATTTTTTTTAAAGTAATATAAAATAAAAATAAAAGTAATAAACAAACAAAAATTAATAATGGGGCTCGTGGTCTGAAATTATTGAACTCAATATTGAGTCCAGAAGGTTGTAGAGTGCCTAAGCAGAAGCTGAGGTGTTGTCCTCGAGCTTGCGTTGATGTTCACTGGAACACTGCAGCAGGCCGAGGACAGAAAGATGGCATGAGAACAAGATGGTGAATAAAAATGGCAAGCAAATAAAAGCTCAGGATCATGCTTGCGGACAGGGTGGAGGTGTAATGCCAAGCATTCACCCAATCTGCGTTTGGTCTCCCCAGTGCAGAGGAGACCACATTGTGAGCAGCAAATACAATATACTAAATTTGTAGAAGTACAAGTAAATCACTGCTTCAACTGGAAGGGGTGTTTGGGGCCTTGGATAGTGAGGAAAGAGGAGGTAAATGGGCAGGTATTACACCTCCTGCGATTGCATGGGAAGATGCCGAGGGAAGGGGACAAGGTGTCGGGTGATGGAGGAGTGGACCGGGGTGTTGCGGAGGGAACAGTCTCTTTGGAATGCTGACAGGGGAGGGGAAGATATATTTGGTGGTGGCGTCAACCTGGAGGTGACGGAAATCGCGGAGGATGATCCTTCGCATATGGAGGCTGGTGAGGTGGAAAGTGAGGTCAAGGAGAACCCTGATACAGTTCTGGGAGGGAGGGGAATGGGTGAGGGCAGAATTGCAGGAAATGGGTTGGACTCGATCGAGGGGCCTATCAACCACAGTGCGGGAGAATTCTCAGTTGAGGATAAAGGAGCCTGAGGTAAAGCCTGGCTCGGGTATAAAATTAAAACTCGACCCGGGCCCAACCCAACAACAGCCAACCCGAATCCGACCCGGGCCCGCGTCCTTTAATTTTTTTAAATGCTCGACCCAAACCGAAAATATCAAACATATTTTTAAAACAGAAAAAGATCATAGACTAAAACAAAAACAATACGGAACAAATCAGTACAGTCCAGCCCGACCTGACCCAAGCCTGAATGCTAGACGCCGAATACAGACCCGAACCTGAAACATGCAGTTGGGTTTGATCGGGTTTGGGTCGGGTAGCCAGGCTTAAGCCTGAGGTATGAAGTTTCTGATGGTTGATCAACAAAATGGCTTTCATCCTGCCATGTTAAAGCAAAAAAACACTAAAAATTCTGGAAACCTGAAATAAAACAAACAAGTTGGAAATGCACAGCAGGCCCACCAGCATCTATAAAAAGAAAATAAATGTTAACGTTTCATTATTTTTCTCATCAGACAGGAACCTGGAAGTTATGTGAGCCCTTCAGGGGAGGCGGTGGCGTAGTGGTATTGTCACTGGACTAGTAACCCAGAGACCCAGGGTATTGCTCTGGGGACATGGGTTCAAATCCCACCACAGCAGAAGGTGGAATTTGAATTCAATTAATAAATCTGGAGCTAAAAGCTAGTCTAATGATGGCCATGAAACCATTGTCGATTGTTGTAAAAACCCATCTGGTTCACTAATGTCCTTTAGGGAAGGAAATCTGCCGTCCTTACCTACATGTGACTCCAGACCCATAGCAATGTGATTGACTCTTACATGCCCTCTGAAATGGCCTAGCAAGCCACTCAGTTGTATCTAACAGCTAGGAAGTCAATAAAAAGGAATCAAACCGGATGGACCACCCGGCATTGACCGAGGCACCGGAAACGACAACGGCAAACCTAGCGCTGTCGACCCTGCAAAGTCCTCCTTACTAACATCTGGGGGCTTGTGCAAAAGTTGGGAGAGCTGTCCCACAGACTAGTCAAGCAACAGCCTGAAATAGTCATACTCACAGAATCACACCTAACAGAAAATGTCCCAGGCACTGCCATCACCATCCCACCAGAGGTGGTGGCACAGTGGTATACAGTAGGGAGGGAGTTGCCCTGGGAGTGCTCAACATCGACTCTGGACCCCATGAAGTCTCATGGCATCAGATCAAGCAAGGAAATCTCCTGCTGATTACCACCTACCGCCCTCCCTCAGCTGATGACTCAGTACTCCTCCATGTTGAACAGCACATGGAGGAAGCACTGAGGGTGTCGAGGGCACAAAATGTACTCTGGGTGGGGGACTTCGATGTCCATCACCAAGAGTGGCTCAGTAGCACCACTGCTAACCGAGCTGGCCGAGTCCTAAAGGACATATCTGCTAGACTGGGTATGCGGCAGGTGGTGAGGGAACCAACAAGAGGGGAAAACATACTTGACCTCGTCCTCACCAATCTGCCTGCCGCAGATGCTTCTGTCCATGACAGTATTGATAGGAGTGACCACTGCACAGTCCTTGTGGAGACGAAGTCCCGCATTCACATTGAGGATACCCTCCATCGTGTTGTGTGGCACTACCACCGTGCTAAATGGGATAGATTTCGAACATATCTAGCAATGTAAAACTGGGCATCCATGAGGCGCTGTGGGCCATCAGCAGCAGCAGAATTGTACTCAACCACAACCTGTAACCTCATGGCCCGGCATATCCCCCACTCTACCATTACCATCAAGCCAGAAGACCAACTCTGGTTCAATGAAGAGTGCAGGAGGGCATGCCCGGAGCAGCACCAGGCATACCTCAAAATGAGGTGTCAACCTGGTGAAGCTACAACACAGGACTATCTGCGTGCCAACCTGCGTAAGCAGCATGCGATAGACAGAGCCAAGCGATCACATAACCAACGGATCAGATCGAAGCTCTGCAGTCCTGCCACATCCAGATGTGAATGGTGGTGGACAATTAAACAACTAACTGGAGGAGGTGGCTCCACAAATATCCCCATCCTCAATGATGGGGGAGCCCAGCACATCAGTGCAAAAGATAAGGCTGAAGCATTTGCAACAATCTTCAGCCAGAAGTGCAGAATTGATGATCCATCTCGGCCTCCTCCTGAAGTCCCCAGCATCACAGATGCCAGACTTCAGCCAATTCGATTCACTCCCCGTGATATCAAGAAACGACTGAAGGCACTGGATACTGCAAAGGCTATGGGCCATGACAATATTCCAGCAATAGTACTGAAGACCTGTGGTCCAGAACTTGCCGCGCCCCTAGCCAAGCTGATCCAGTACAGCTACAACACTGGCATCTATTGCCCAGGTATGTCCTGTACACAAAAAGCAGGACAAGTCCAACCGGCCAATTACCGTCCCTTCAGCCTACTCTCAATCATCAGTAAAGTGATGGAAGATGTCATCAACAGTGCCATCAAGCGGCACTTGCTTAGCAATAACCTGCTCAGTGACGCTCAGTTTGGGTTCCGCCAGGGCCACTCAGTTCCTGACCTCATTACAGTCTTGGTTCAAACACGGACAAAGGGGCTGAACTCAAGAGGTGAGGTGAGAGTGACTGCCCTTGACATCAAAGCAGCCCTAGCAAAACTGGAGTCAATGGGAATCAGGGGTAAAACCCTCCGCTGGCTGGAGTCAATGCTAGCGCAAAGGAAGACGGTTGTGGTTGTTGCAGGGCAGCATCTCAGCTCCAGGACGTCACTGCAGGAGTTCCTCAGGGTAGTGTCCTAGGACCAACCATCTTCAGCTGCTTCATCAATGACCTTCCTTCAATCATAAGGTCAGAAGTGGGGATGTTCGCTGATGATTGCACAATGTTCAGCACCATTCGTGACTCCTCAGATACTGAAGCAGTCCGTGTAGAAATGCAGCAAGACCTGGACAATATTCAGGCTTGGGCTGATAAGTGGCAAGTAATATTCGCGCCACACAAGTGCCAGGCAATGACCATCTCCAACAAGAGAGAATCTAACCATCTCCCCTTGACAGTCCATGGCATTACCATCGCTGAATCCCCCACGATCAACATTTTAGGGGCTACCATTGACCAGAAACTGAACTGGAGTAGCCATATAAATACTATGGCTACAAGAGCGGAACAGAGGCTAGGAATCCTGAGGCGAGTAACTCACCTCCTGACTCCCCAAAGCTTGTCCACCATCTGCAAGGCACAAGTCAGGAGTCTGATGGAATACTCTCCACTTGCCTGGATGGGTGCAGCTCCAACAACACTCAAGAAGCTCGACACCATCCAGGACAAAGCAGCCCACTTGATTGGCACCCCATCGACAAACATTCACTCCCTCCTCCGCTGACGCACAGTGGCAGCAGTGTGTACCATCTACAAGATGCACTGCAGCAATGCACCAAGGCTCCTTAAACAGCATCTTCCAAACCCACGAACTCTACCAACTAGAAGGACAAGGGCTGAAAATGCATGGGAACACCACTACCTGCAAGTTCCCATCCAAGTCACACACCATCCTGACTTGGAACTATATCACCATTCCTTCACCGTCACTGGGTCAAAATCCTGGAACTCCCTTCCTAACAGCAACTGTGGGTGTACCTACCCCAACATGGACTGCAGCAGTTCAAGAAGGCATCTCACCACCACCTTCTCAAGGGCAGTTAGGGATGGGCAATAAATGCTAGCATATTCAGTGACGCCCACATCCCATGAATAAAAAAAAAGAGGGCTGCATTTTCAAAGCCCGCTGAGTGTGTGCACAGAGGCAAGCGTGCTTTGAATATCACGTTCACAGATGTTGGCCTCTGGAACATGACACCATTTTTAAAGGTACGCCAGCAGCGAGGGAACGGTTTGGGTGTATGCTTCCAAATAATAGTCTGCTGAGCTCATTAAAGAGCTTTATAACAGGCTTGTCAGCAGCAGTTTTTAATATTTAAAGGCTGGGAATGTGGAGGACGCAATGGGGGGAACACGACAGGATGTTCAAGGTGTGAACATAGCAGGTGGCCATGAGGGCTATGGGACATTGGACAGAGCAGCCAGGATAAGCTGCGGGAGATGCAACCTCCTGGACAGCAGGAGGCCCGAGGAGCACAGCGGGGGGCTGCAAAGGGAGGAAGGCGCTACCCAAGACATTGGATGCACAGCGCAATAGTCAGCTACCTGCACTGATAGAGCACTAGTGCCATAGCAAGCCATGCCTGTCTAGGCAGATAGTCTCGGACTTGCGTGCTCTGATCCACAATGACCTGAGGCTTCATGGCCACCATGGAAGATGCCTACCTGCAGCCAGCAAGGTCTCCATTGCCTTAAATTTCTATGCAACCGGGTCGTTCAAGGGTTTGTTATGACCGAGGCAGGAGGCGTGCACTGTCTCTCTCTACTTCCACTTCTCCACAGGTCACAACATTGGTTTAAATATGTACCCAGTTACTGATACGGCCAATTCTCTACTCTATTTTTTATTTCAGAATAAAATCCACCAATGAGGTCTCTTTAATAAACAAAAAAAAATTTATTTATTCTCAAACAAGACTTAGTCAATAAAGATGCAAAGCTTTAACACGCAGTTTGAAATATGACAGTAAATAAATATATATATATAATATATTTTCCTTCTAAATACGAACACACACACATGCACCCACACACAGTCAAAGGAAAAACAAAGATGCTTTGGTCAAAGTGCTTGTTAATTCTAGAAGAAAAAGGATAAGATATGTTATGTTCCAGATGGCATACAGTCTGGCGTGTGAATACACATAGACGGGTCACTGAGATCTTTTCAGAAGCAGTTCATTTAGGAGATATCGAGAGGAAGTCTTCCAGAAGCTTCACAGGAGAATGCTGCATCAGTTTCTCTATTTCAGACACTTGATTCTCAGGGTTTCTCAAAGAGATGGAGAAAAGATGAACTGGTCTTCTTTTTTGGCAGGCTGACCTCCAACTGACTCAAGAACCTGTATTCAAAAATGAAACCCACTCTTGACCACCATAAATCTTGACATGCCACTTCTCTTTAAGCAACTCTCATAGTCAGAAGGCACCTGCTGTTTACTTAGCTGAAGACATGTGACATTCAGTAAATGTTTTTAAACAGAAAGCTCAGGTTCGTCCAATGATCTTGTTAAAAAAAATCAAATTTCAGCATCTATGGAATTGCTTCAGTCCCAAATGAGTCCATCTCCACAATCTTCAACCATGAGGCCTCAAAAAATATTTAAAAATAGAAGCACTTTCATAACAGATTCAGCTGTGCACCTAGGTGGCATTTCACAGTCAGCAGCTCATCGGGCAGCTCATGGATGCCTTTTTCAGCAGGGCAGGAGACTACACCCACTTTGACACAGATAGACCTGCACTGACACAGAGGGCATTGGGTTCAGCCTCTGTCATTGGATTTCCCCAGGGGCAGGACATCATCGATTGCTCCCAAGTGGCTATCAAAGCACCCAGCGACCAGCCAGTGAGATCCATCAACAGGAAGGGCTTCCACTCCCTCAATGTCCACAACCACAACAAGAGCTTCCTCTATGTCTGCACTCGCTTTTCTGTCAGCTGTCATAACTCCTTCCTCCTTCGCCAATCCAGACTGCCTCAGTACTTCATGCCAATGGATCAATCCAAGGGGAAGAGATGGCTACTGCCTACTCTACAAGAGCCACAGATAGAGGCACAGAGGCAGAACAACTAATTCCACCTACTCAGCAGGCCAACCATTGAGAAGATGCAATTCTGGTGCCTGTATTGGTTGGGTGGCACCTTCCAATATCCTCCTGCAAGGGTCTCAGTCATTGTGGTGGTCTTCTGTGCTCTCCATAACATGGTCCTCCAGGGAGGTGTGGACCTTGAGGACAGTGAGGCCCTGGTATGAGACAGCTCATCAGGGGAGCAACAGAAGGTAAGAGAAGAGTTGGAAGAGGGGGTGGTGGGGGATAACACTGAACAGAGGGCTGCACCTGCTGCACAATGAGGTGGCCTCCTGCTGCCACCCTCTGGGAAGAGGACCCCCCTCCTCTAATGGCTTGCTTGGGTCTGCAAATGAGACCCTACCCGAGCCCGACAGAACCCCATCTGACCCGAGCCCAACCCAGCCCGTATCCTTCCAGTTTTTCCCACGCCTGACACGACCATCAATAACCTACCTTCCATTTTTCACTTTGTTCTTTACAAGACTAAAATAACTGTAGCATAACCACCTATAAAGTCCAAAAAGTAAATTAATATTAGAGTCACTTATCTGAGGTGGTGATACAGCGTGTCAGATCCGGCCAGACCCGACCTGAGCCCGAATGCTGGACCCTGAATTGTCACCCGACCCGAACCCAACACATGGCGTCGGGTCCCGTCGGGTTCGGGTGGGGTAGTAAGCCTTTACCCTTCTCTCCCTCACGGCCTCCAGCATTAGATCCAGGTGGGCATTGAGGAAGCAAGGATCTGTCCAGCTCCTAGTGCCAGGCCTCCAGCTCCCCTGTGACTTCTCACTTCTGGTGCTATGGAAGACAGATTTCTCCCTCAGGACAACAAGCAGCCTCAGTGATGGCTGATGTGGAAGTCTACATGAGCCCCACATTTGATCTGACCCACTGCCATTTTCAATCCCGCTGGCTGTAAGAGAACACGAAACCCGCCTCCATACCAATTAAGGGCTTACCCATTTGAAAATTGCAATCTGAATCAGCTTCCCACAGGAGACAGGTTTCTGCCCAAAAACCAAACCCTTTTCCTGTTTCCCACCTCCATAATGAAAATCCAGCCCAGCATGTTTGCATGTTCAATCTGTTTTTTTTTGTCAAGTCAGAAAAAGGTAAAAACTAGCAGATAATGTATAAAGATTATTTTAATCAGGCAATTAGAGGCTTGTTATGTGTTTCTATCACTTTCTGCTATTATTTCAGATTCCCTACATTTTTGTAGTTCGTTTAAATTTTACATATTGCCATCTTTTTTTTACACATTTAACTATTTTCACACCCTTTTGTCCTTTTAGTGCATTTTAATTGCCTCACTGAGACCATTTTCATTCATCATCCGCAAGTTGTACCCTCTTTCAAGGATTTCAAACAACCCATTTGGACATTCTACTCATTACCTTTCTTCCTTCACTGCAACTCTCCCTTTATTTATTTTGTCCAATTCTACAAAATGTGTTCACTAATCTTTCAGTCTCCAGATTTGATAAAGGCTCTGCACCTGAAACATTAACTGCCTTACCTCTTTGTGTTGCTGAGAGATCAGCTATGTATTTCCAGCATTTTCTGTTTCAGTTCTGCTAATTTTAAACTGGAAGAAGGTCTTGCTCATTCATTACCTGATTACAAGAAATTGCACTGCATGATGACAGTTGTGAAATGAACTATACTGGCTGAAAGTTAAATTTGGGTGTCATCATCATACATATGGAAGCCATTGCCAAATGATGTTAACACACAATATGTAGATAAATAGGAGAGAGTTAAGGATAGAGAACATTATGAATTTGTGAAAAATATTTGCTGATATAACAATGTGGCATCATACATTGAGCAAATAAAAACAGTCAAATTGCCTCACTGTTTAAGTGAATGCATGCTGTGTAATTTTACTTACATATTATTCAAACAAGGACAAGGCTGAGAGACTCCTGGGTTCATAATAGTACTTTTCAACCTCTAATCTGGATTTCAGTCCACTCTCATGGAATGAAAGTCTTTTTTCTATTGTCTTTGTTAGTTATAGGAGTTCTAAGTGAAATGAGTTTCAACAGTCTCAACACGTTTCATGTTGGCTGCAGTTCCACAGCACAAAATTGCTATTTCAATGATAACTGGCACTAGATTGGCATTCACTCAAGGGACAAATGAGTGACTGGTAAGGAAAAGGAAACTGTCACACTTGTGCAGTAGTGAATGTTTTTGTAAGTTTGGAGTTAAGGCGCATTTTTAGGCAAAGTAGGAGGCCTGATTTGGGAATTTTTGATGCTGACACAAGACAGACAATAGAAGAGTGATTTAATTTACCAGTTTCTTCACCTTGTTACTGTGCAAAAATTATCAATTTTTTTTAACAAAAATAATTAATTGGAATAGGTATTTTTTCCCAAACAAATGTGAATTCTCACAGGTTGGATTGAATCTGATTCATAATTACATCTGTAGGTCATCTCTAGCCTATCTGCATCAAAGCCATTGGGTCTGTATGTGCACAAATGGCTATAACAACATGAAATCAACTCAATTGTGCCACATGCACAATTCTAACACACCCTAACCATTCATGGTTCCATATTTAATCTACACATTTTGATCTCAGAACAGGCAGATTATTTATTGATGATATTTCACCTTTAAGGCTACATATCCCTGGGCTATATGCCCATTGTTCTTCAATAGCAATGAGCATTGCATTTATACATTGTTATGACCGGATGAGAAAGAGGTCTAGGGTTCCCTTTCAGCTTTCACTTGGTCTTACTGTAACAGGGTTTAATTTTAAACACACCGTGTTTGTAGCTCCCACTTGGTGAATCCTTGTTCACTGCTTTCCAATTATAAGGCAAAGAAACCAGCACAAACAGGCTTTCTTAGGAGTAAAGAAGAAAAGTTGAAAGGTATTAAACCTAAACACTAATTCAGTTAACGCCTACGCACACATGCCGTGCCCCGTGCTAGCATGCATACGTGATACACACATGCAAATAGAGACAGAAAAGAGCTGAAGAAAAATAAAGTAGAAAGGTTTAAGGCAATATCTGAAGAGTTTTTGTTACGGTTCTTCGAGCTCACTGTAGAGTCCTTGATTGTCGGTCGATCTTGCTTTTCGTTGGGGCCCAGTATTCTTCTTAAACCTTGTTTGCTGGAGGAAACTTTTCTCTCTTGGGGTTCATGTATCTTCAATGGATTCAGAGGTTTGTGAGGAAAAGATGGGAGCAAACAGGAGAGATCATCTCAGTCCAGGAGCAAACAACTTTCTGCCTAAACTGTTTGTACAAATTCAAAAAATTCAGGTTGCCCAGCAGGTTAGTCATGTGACTAGCTAGTTTGACCATGTCCATTTATGTATTCGGCCATCTTAGCAGTCAACCTGGAATGCGAGTTCCCTACCTTCAACGTCTGGTGATCAAAAGTCCATTGTGGGTTGAATGTCAGGGACTTGTTGCTTTGTCCTTCCAAACACAGTCTGTTAGTATGCAAATGTCTTTTCCAGCCACATCTGATCTGTTTAACAAGTCTTCTTCACTCCAGTAAGAGTTTAAATTCAATGTTTATGACAAAGTAAATGTGCCTCATTCTTGTCAGGTGTAGGCCTAGCATGACAACATATTCTGGTGAACAGCAATAATTTTCATGAAAGATATAAGAATATAAGTTGGAGCTATTTTCCGAAAGCAACAGCAGAAGCACAACAGGCATGGAATAAGTGATACGTAATGAATTTATTTGGGATTGCTGATTGGGTTTGCCATACATACTATATAAGAGTTCTTAAGTCCAACATTTATAATTTTAATTCAACTAAATGGTTCTTCACCAAACTATTTTGCATTTATTATTAGTAAAACAGTCCAAATTAATTATTCTGTTATACTGGATTTGTGCTGTCTTGAAGGACACCCCTGATTGCACAAATGAATTGTATAATTCGGTGTTGAGCCATGCAGGCCTGAAAGGTCCCAGTTTCAATTCTTAGCATGTGCTTAGTTAGCATGTCTCAACTGGCGCTTCAGTGCTTCTGGGTATGAAGAATTCCATTCAGCCCATCGAGCCTGCTCCGCCAATCAATATGATCATGGCTGATCATCCACTTCAATGCCTTTTACCCACACTATTCTCATATCCCTTAGGTCATTTGTATTTAGAAATCTGTCAATCTCTGATTTAAACATACTCAATGACTGAGCTTCCACAGCCCTCTGGGGTGGAGAATTCCAAAGATTCACAACCCTCTGAGTGAAGAAATATCTCCTCATCTCTGTCCTAAGTGCCTTCCCCCTTATTTTGAAATTGTGTCCCCTGGTTCTAGACTCCCCAACCAGGGGAAACATCTTAGCTGCGTCTACCCTGACTATCCTTTTAAGTATTTTGTAAGTTTTAATGAGATCACCTCTCATTCTTTGAAACTCTAGAGAATACAGGCACAGTTTCCCCAATCTCTCTTCACAGGTCAGTCCTGCCATCCCGGGAACAAGTCTGGTGAACCTTCGTTGCACTCCCTCTATGGCAATAACATCCTTCCTAAGGTAAGGGGACCAAAACTGCACACAGTACTCCAGGTGTGGTCTAACCAAGATTCTATACAATTGAAGCAAGACTTTGCTACTCCTGTACTCAAATTCTCTTGCGATAAAGATTAACATACCATTAGCCTTCTTAATTGCCTGCTGCAACTTTATGTTAGCCTTCAGTAACTTATTGACAAGGACACCCAGGTCCCTTTGTACATCTACACTTTCTAATCTCTTACCATTTAAGAAATGCTCTGCACATCTGTTCCTCCTACCAAAATGGATAACCTGATATTTTTCCACATTATATTCCATTTGCCATGTTCTTGCCCACTCACTAAGTCTGTCCAAATCCCCTTAAAGCCACTTTGCATCTTCCTCACAACACACATTCCCACCTAGTTTTGTGTCATCTGCCATCTTGGAAATACTACATTTGGTCCCCACATCCAAATCGTTGATATATATTGTGAACAGATGGGGCCCAAGCACTGATCCCTGTGGTACCCCGCTAGCCACAGCCTGCCAACATGAAAATGACCCGTTTTTTCCTACTCTCTTTCTGCCTGTTAACCAATCCTTAATCCAGGCCTGTATATTACCTCCTATCCCATGTACTTTAATTTTGCTAACCAACCTCCTGTGGAGGACTTTATCAAAGGCCTTTTACAAATCCAAGTATACCATGTCCACTGACTCCCCTTTATCAATTCTGTTAGTAATAACCTCAAAAAACTCCAACAGTTTTGTCAAACATGATTTCCCATTCATAAATCCATGTTGACTATGCCCAATCAGATCATTATTATCCAAATGTCCATTTATCACATCCTTTAGAATAGTTTCTAGCATTTTCCCAATGACTGATGTAAGGCTAACAGATCTGTAATTCCCTGTTTTCTCTTTCCCTCCCTTCTTAAATAGTGGGGTGACATTTGTGATCTTACAATCTGCAGGAACTGCTCCAGAATCTACAGAATTTTGGAAGATGATCACCAATGAGTCCATTATCTCCATAGCTACCTCTTTCAACACTCTGGGATGTAGAATATCAGGTCCTGGGGACTTATCAGCCTTCAGCCCCATTAATTTCTCCAATGCAACCTTCTTACTAATACTAATTTCCTTCAATTCCTCATTCCCCCTAATCCCTTGGTACTCTAATTCTGGGAGATTTATTGTATCTTCCTCAGTGAAGACAGACACAAAGTAATCATTCAGCTTCTCTGCCATTTCTTTATTCCCCATTATAAATTCTCCTGACTCTGCCTGTAATGAACTCACATTTGTCTTGGCCAAACATTTCCTTTTTACGTACCTATAGAAGCTTTTACAGTACATTTATATATTTTTTGCTGGCTTACGTTCATATTCTATTCTCCCTTTCTTTATCAGTTTCTCGATCCTCCTTTGCTGTATTCTAAAATCCTCCCAATCCTCAGGTTTACTACTATTTCTGGCAACTTTATAGGCCTTTTCTTTTAATCTTATACAATCCTTAACTTCCTTTGTTAGCCACAGTTGACTGCCTTTACTTTTGGGGTTTTTGTGCCCTGAAGGAATGTTTAGTTGCTGTAAACTATGTAACATTTCTTTAAAGACTATCCATTGCCTATGTACTGTCATACTTTTTAATGTATTTTCCCAATCCACCTCACCAATTTGCTACTTATACCTTCATAATTTACTTTGTTCAAATTTAACACCCTGGCTTCAGATTGAACTACCTCACTTTCAAACATAATGTAAAATTTTATCATATTATGGTCACTCATCCCTAAAGGTTCTTTTACAACAATATTATTAGTTAGCCCTTTCTCATTACATAATATTAGATCTAAAATAGCCTGTTCTCTAATCTGTTCCTCAACATACTGCTCTAGAAAACCATCCCTAAAACAGTCCAGAAACTTGTCTTCCACAGCATTGGTGTGCATTAGGTTTACCCAGTCTATATGCAGATTGAAATCACCCATGATTACTGTATTACCATGCTACATGCTTCTCTAATCTCCTGATTAATGCCATGCCCCACACTACCACTACTGGTGGTCTATGAAAAACTCCTACCAATGTTTGCTGCATTGTATCCTCAGTCTTCAGCTGTCTTAACCTTTCTCCAGAACCCCCTGCTTAAATACCTCCACACCTCTCTCTCCTTTAAAAACTTCCTCAAATCCTACCTCATCAAGCATACTTTAAGATATGTTTTTGTAACTTGTTAACTCAGTAGCTGTTTCTCTGTGAAGTGGATTCAACGACTCATATTAAATGTGATATATAAATGTAATTTGTTGATCACTATCCAGTGGTGCCTGCTAAAATATACAAGGGCAAATGTGGATGCTACCTGAGAGCCAGATGCTCCATTGTCAAATAAACTATCAGGATTCACATAAAGACTGGCTAAAGGTCTGCTGTCATCTTTAAAGTTGTACTCCCGCGTGAGTTACCATCTTCGGGAGGGGAGAAAAGGGGGAGAGGATAAGTGAAAAAAATGAATTAAACTACATTTTTTGTTTCTAAATGATTTTTTAAAATACTGTACATGAAAAGGGCACAAACATCGTTTTAGTGCAGCATCTAAAATGTGTGTAATGTAAACATTAATGTTTATATTATTAGAGATTTTTGCATAAACAATTTCGTGGCCCTTATTTATCAGTAAGGGCCATCAGGATGTAATTATATTGCATAAATGCAGATTACAGTAAGGTTAACTACAAAGACCCTGCGCTCATGCTTATTTAGTCACAGGCTCAGTTTTTTGCTCGAGGGACCAATTCCGAAATGGTCTTATGGGCCATGTGACTTTGACTAGCGGCTTTGCACCAGACTGGAGTTATACTGCAGATCGTGAAAAATAGGCCATTGGCAGATCTCTCATGCTATGTGACTTCACTGCACTTAGGACTCAGATTGGGATGTGACACTTGCACGACTTTCATGCGGATGTGCCCTCCATGTTCTGTCTATCAGCATGAGTGTGAAGTATAACTGCATTGTACGTCTTGTTTCCGATTTATTGGCTGTTATTGCGGGGGACGGGGGTAGTTGCGTGGTTGTCGGCCGTTAATAACAGCATATTATGACATCAAATTAAGGTCATTTTTCCATTCCTCTTGTGTTTTATGGTCTCTGATAATCTAATTAAACTATATAATTTGCGTATACTTTGAACTATTAGAATGAATAAGGTAACTGAAACTTGAGTTTTCAGCGGTTCAGGGAGGTTACAATCCAAAATTGTAGCAAGCTCTGCTCATATTTTAGCGGTAACTTAAAAACTAATCGCTTTACTATTGTAATGCATTTAGAATATATGCACTCAGTTTGCACTTAAATCTTTATTTCAATAGGATGGGGAAATCACTTAGCATCTGACACAGTAAAGATAATAGTTTGTACAATAAAACCCTTTGGGTGAGTTTGATTTGGTTTTTTGGAATTTCAGTAAGCATTGTAATGTTAATACATTTTAATCAAGCAAAACTCTGAGCAATTTCGTTCGTCAAGGCGAAGTGTAACGTCTCATGCATAATTTACAAATGTCACCAAAACCAACTTGGATCCTTAAGGTCACTGTGCTTTGTTCTCAAATTATTTTAAATTGCTCCATCGGCAGTCCCGCATCGCCAAAGACTTTGAAAAAGCTGCACACTCCTTTGGTACAATAGTCCGCCTCATTACCATTAAACTTGCATTGAAGATTGTGCATTAAGTAGAATCAATGGCAAAATAAATCTTCTAATTTGCGGTAATATAAAAGCAAAATACTGCGGATGCTGGAAATCTGAAATAAAAACAAGAAATGCTGGAATCACTCAGCAGGTCTGGCAGCATCTGTGAAAAGAGAAGCAGAGTTAACGTTTCGGGTCAGTGACCCTTCTTCGGAACTGACCTAATTTGCGGTACCGCTCTTCAGTTTTACTTCCAAAAGTGTTGCAATGATGGATTTCAAATTATGTGTTTTGAATGTCAAAGTCAAGAAACATAATCTTTTTTTTACATCACTGCATACCTGATGGAGCGTCTTCTTTGCCTGCCTGTTGTTCAATACAATACTTACACCACAGGGCCAACAACATTGAACAGTGAAGATGGGCTCCAATCTTTCATTATGAAAAATGCCCACTGATTTATTGATAGATCCACGCTTTACAGCTTGATGAGTTTTATGAGCGCACAAAACAAGTTTAATATGCTTTCTCCACACTGTCTTTGGTTTTGGCTCAGTGAGTTAGTTTTCCAGTAAAAAATGATTTCCAGTGTAACCCGATAGATCCTGTGTGTAGGTGATAAAGATATCCATAGTGATCTGCAGGACTGTGATACCGAGTTGTGATGAGACTGAAACTGCTCAGATTTTTTATCATTCGATATAAGGATATTCGATACATTCGTGATGTCACCAGTAGGGGACGGACTTACAGGCTTCTCATTAAGAAAGGGAAATTATTCCAAAAAGACCACAAAACGATATCACTTAGCACATAATCCTGACATATTCTACAATACTTCGCGGAAATAAAAACAGAAAGTGCTGGAAATACTCAGCAGGTCAGGCAGCATCTGTGGAGAGAAAAACAGAGTTAATATTTCAGGTCTGTGACCTTTCATTTAATCTCTTCTGCCCTCTGCCCTATCACTTTTGCTCTCTTCCCCACCAACGCGCCACCACCCCCCAACCTTCACTTCCTTAAAACGTCATTCTTTTCTAACCGTTGCCAGTTCTGATGAAAGGTCACAGCTGTTGAGTATTTCCAGCCCTTTTTGTTCTTATTTTATATTTCCTTCCTATGTGCTTTAATACAGCACCAGAAAGTAATTGAAGTAAAATCACACTTTTAATCCCGGAGAAACTTCAAATAATTCGCTGCTGAACTGCCCTGTCAATCTGCCTGTATGTCTATTCATTTCGAATAAGACCTACTAAATAAACACTGGCATGAAAACTCATCTTCGTTCAGATACTGCCAAATTGCACGTTGGTATTGTTTTTGGTCCTTTGGTTGGTTTTGAGTCAAGGATACGTTTGAAAACTCATCTCTCGCTTGTTCGTCGATGAGTGAGTGAAAAAAATGGGAACAACCGACAACTAGTAACGAGAACATTTTAAATTTAAATAGAGAAAGAACTGAAGAAAGGATAACACGTTTTATTTGATTTTAACTAAAGACATAGAAAAGGGAAAGCAATATTTAATGGGATCTCACTACAGAGAGACGCTGAGCCGACTCAGCTAAATGAGTTCCAGTACCAACTAACAGGTGGCTTTACATGGAGATATGTGCGTAAATATATGTAGATAGACGGAACCAATAAATAATGAGGTAGAATCTGGGGAGGCAAAAGGACTAGAGCAAGATTTTTTTTAACGTTTGTTTGTTAAATAAGTAAAGGTGAGTGGGGACAGATCTTGAAGCCCCATTAATGGACAAAACTGGATAGGTCAGGTGTCTTGTGAACTTTAAAAGATAAAGTGAAGGTACCAGAAGTCTGTGTGTGTGTGTGTGGGGAGGGGGTGGGGGAGAGGAGGGCAATAAAGAGATATGATGAGGAAATGCAGTAATCAAGAAATACAAAAATTAGGCTTTCAAAATGTGAAAACGATTGATAAAGAACAAGTAAGGAACAAATAAAAACAAGAAATGCTGGAAATACTCAACAGGTCTGGCAGCATCTGTGCAGAGAGAAACAGAGATAACATTTCAGGTCAGAGACCCTTCTTCAGAACTGACAGATATTAGAAATGTAAACTGCCAAACGCATCTTCCCCTCCTTTCCCCTGTCGACATTCCAAAGGGATCGTTCCCTCTGCGACATCCTCGTCCACTCCTCCATTACCCCCACCACCTCGTCCCCTTCCCATGGCACCTTTCCGTGCAATCGCAGGAGGTGTAATACCTTCCCATTTACCTCCTCTCTCCTCACTATCCAAAGGCCCCAACATTCCTTTCAGGTGAAGCAGTGATTTACTTGTACTTCTTTCAATTTAGTATACTGTATTCGCTGCTCATAATGTGGTCTCCTCTACATTGAGGAGACCAAACGCAGATTGGGTGATCGCTTTGAGGAGCACCTCCGCTCAGTCGGAAAGCATGACCCTGAGTTTCCAGTTGCTGGCCATTTCAATACACCCCTCTGCTCTCATGCTCACATCTCTGCCCTGGGATTGCTGCAATGTTCCAGTGAACATCAATGCAAGCTCGAGGAATAGCACCTCATTTACCGATTAGGCACACTACAGCCTGCCGGACTGAACATTGAGTTCAATAATTTCAGAGCATGACGGGTCCCCCCTTTTTATGTTGAGTAATTTTTTCTTTTTCCTTTTTTATTTGGTTATTTTATTTTAAGTTTTTCAGTTTGTTTAGTTTTTTCCACTGTGCTTACCCACTGTTTTGGTTTTTTAATGTGTTTTTTTATGTTGGTGCTTGGAGTGCTTTGTGCTTTACAGTCATTCACACCCTCTCTGTACTAACGCTTTGTCTTTCAGCACACCATTAACATACCATTCGCCTTTGTTCCATGACCTTCTGGTCATTCTCTCTGAACCTGTCCACACCTTCACCTTTGTTTTCTCTTGCCCCATCCCCGCTTTACTTGCTTAAAACCTTTTACATTTCTAATATTTGTCAGTTCTGAAGAAGGGTCTCTGACCTGAGACGTTAACTCTGCTTCTCTCTGCACTGATGCTGCCAAACCTGCTGAATATTTCCAGCATTTCTTGTTTTTATTTCAGATTTCCAGCATCTGCAGTATTTTGCTTTTAAGTAAGGAACAAATTTAATTTAAAAAGCGTGAAAAGCAAGAACTAATAGTTACGAATTAAGAACTAATAGTTAATAATAAACATGTTTTGCATGATTTTTCAATTGCAGAAATAAGAAGAGACAAGCAATGGTTAATAGGATGTCACTACAGAGTGAAGCTGGCACAAGTTATTCGGATAATTGGTTTCTCCGTCAGTTTCATTACTGGCTACCAGGTAGCTGTATAACAACACATAACTTGCAAACATTATACTACCTCAGTAAGTAGAAAGGCGTGCAATGCGGGACCAGAAAAGGAAACGGCATAAAATACCTTTTCCCAGCTGAAGTGATTTTCAAAATGCTTCGTAGAATGAACATATTCTCAAACACGGCTTCTATGGTTGTTTTATGTCTTCACTATTTGAAAGAGTATTGTAGCCTTCTCTTACGATTGAGATTGATGAACTTGGATATTTGCATAGCGGAAATTATTATTTAAATAATATACACCTGAGAATATGGACGCATAACTGTCGCAGAGGAGGCGCAAATATATTAGACATACTCAGCAAGGACGCGTCCTCGTTACAAGATTGGGCTAAAGGGTTAACTTATTGATGGTTAGATTAGATTTACTATCACCACCTCTTGAAGCAGATGAGTGAACAATTTTCACTGTAGCACTTTGAATATAAAAAAGTACGCAGGTATCTCGACATGCATGCATGAATATATAAATGCATACTAACAGCTTTGCATTGACATACACATGAGTACAAATGTGCATGTATACGCTAATGCAGATGGAGTTCAATGTTGGGGTGCGTGAAGTCATCCACTTTGGATCTGAGAAAGACAAATCAGAATATTCTCTTAATGGTGAGAGACTTTGTCGGTGTTCACAAATCCCTAAAAGCCAGTCTACAGGTACAAAGGTCATCAAGAAGACTAATGGAATGTTGTCCATTATCTCATGGGATTTAGAAATTAAAAGTGACAAGTGATGATTTGGTTGTAGAGATCCTTGATCAGACCCCACCAGAAGTATTGCGTTCAGTTAGGTATGGAACCTCAAGAAATATATATTGGCTTTGGAGGGGGCACAGCGTAAATTCATTGCTTTAAAGAGTTAAATTATGAGGACTAGTTGCATGAAGTTGGTTTCTGTTCCCTTGGGTTTAGAAAGTTAGGTGGGTGGGGGAGGGAAGGTCTAACTGAGATCCTTAAATTGATAAAGGATTTGAAAGGGTAGATGCAGAGAAACTCGTGGGAGAATCCAGGCAAAAGGGCACTATTTTAAAATTAGAGCTTAAGCCATTTAGTACTGAAATCAGGAAGCATTTTTTTTTCAGACAAAGGGTAATGGAATTCTGAAGCTCTCTCCCACAAAAAGCTGTGGATGCTGGGTCAATTGCAATTTTCAAGACAGAGCTCATTAGATTTTTGCTAGATCATGATATGAAGGGAAATGGAGCAAAGATGAGTAAATGGAGTTTGAGATACAGATCTGTCATAGAGACCTAATTGAATGGTGGAACAGGCTGGAGGGGCTGAATGGCCTGCTCCTGTTTCTATATTCTGAATGTAATATGTGTTGCTATTTCCTCAGAACTGATGAAAGGTCATCCACCTAAAACTCTACTTCTCTCTCCACAGATGTTGCCTCACCTGTTGAGTATTTCCAGCATTTTCTGTTTTTTTTTAAATTTAATCTCATTACTGCTTTCGTAAGGAAAAGAGAAAATAAATCCAGTTAACCATTTACTGAGAATTAATTAAGTACATCACTCTATTAGGGCCATTCATCTGATTCATAATTATATGTGTAGGAAAGAGAGGGAATTCATCTCATTAACTATATGTGCAAGAAAAAAGGGCAGTAATCTGAGCTGTAAATAGTGAAAATGAAGATCTAAATATTTATTTACTGTACGTGTAATAATTAAATGAACTAACCTTCCTTTTCTGCCTATACGTGAATAATCAGATGCAGCTCCTCCCTCTCCTTTGTATACTAAAAACAGTTAAATAGTTGGATGTTCCTCTGTATAAAGTGAATCGCTTTGCAGATGCATTTAATAAAATGCATTACCACCCTGTCCCAATATAACCATTCAGATGTATACGTCTTGCTCTTCTACACACATAGGCCAGTATCAATCTCTCTCCGACGTAGTTTAATTAAATGCGTGCCTACTACATTGAGAGTGAACAGTTAATAAGATGTTCCCTCCCTCGCCTGTATATGGTAAGTAGTTAACCTTCGCCCTCTCTTACAGTGAGTGGCTAAAAAGTTTCCACTGCCTCCCACTCTTACATGTACATTTCCCACACATGAATTCAATGGTCAATCATCTGCATCACTTTTTTTAATAGAGCAAAGCGTCAATGAAATGTACAGCGTCGCCTCTCCTGCAGATAAAGTATCTGGGCGAACTGTACCTCCTCTCCACTGGTTTTACTACAGAGAATAATCGTTAACCAAGTGCATGCTGCTTCCTCATCTCAGTAAGGTCCAAACCCTTGCCTCTACATCCAAAGACCAGCCCCTTTGCCTTGCAGACAATTCCTTTGAACTCACCTGCCGCGGCCGCCAGCCGCGTGCTAGGAGCAGCGGCGCGTGCGCATTGCGCACGGGGGGCTGGGCTCTGGCGCGCGAGCCGCATTTAGAGGGCGCGCGCTAGCAGGGGCAGCTCAGATTGAAACCTGCACAGTCCAGGCAGCTGGCTAGCAAAAGGGAGCAACCATGGCAGACACACACAGCCTTTATCTCCAAGGCATTGAAGAGTCTACCACGCAGTTTTTGGAAATTTGGCACCACTATGATAATACAGGTAACTAGCTTTAGTTTACATTTGCTCCATGCTGTATTGTTCGTGATGCAAAGTGAATACTTTTAGGTCTATTAGAATGTTTGCATCTTGTTTGTATTAAAGAAATTATGTACACTGAACAATAAATGCTTAAAAAACTAGCTTAATTTTATTCGCATGTTATCAAAGCGTTGGAATAACTGATACGCAAAATGTCAGTTTTATCTTAGAAATGAAACTTAATAGTATAAAGCGGGATGCGAGTAGTGTATCTGATAATTGTAATCTGATTACGTAGATTTAAAACTGACAACTTTGTATGAGTGAATGTATCATGTATTATTTTAGGTCGTGGTTATATTGAAGGAAGAGAACTGCAAAATTTCATTCGAGAACTTCAGCAAGCTCGAAAAGGCACTGGCTTGGTAAGTGTTAAACGAACTTTAGGGCAAGATATTTAGTAAACACATCGTGCAATGCCAAATTATCGAGATGTATATGTGCAGACACGCAATGAAAGGGTGATTACAATGAGAGTAATACAACAAACTTTAGGTTTGCAAAGACATGACTGCTGCTTTGTTTGTAAATGCAATTTGTTTGGATTTTGCTTCGTTCCAAAGATGGGGCGCGTGTTCGTTTCTAGATGACGGAAAACCAAGAAAACCCAATAGCTGCAAAAATTATTTCCATCTCAACTTCAATGATGAAATTATTTTCGACATTTCGAATGTTTATTTTCGACAATTCAGATGTTTTCACTGACGTGGAGCCCAGAAACCATCAGCCTAAACATCTCACACTGACCAGAACTGGATTCTGAATAATACCTAAAAACTACTGTAACTAGGGGAGAACAAACTGCGCAATCTATTTCTTAGTGACAGTGACTAATTCTTTCTCTCTGGCTCCACCTCAGGTGATTATTAGATAATGTCAGCACTGCTGAAATTTATAATACAATGTGGCTCAATGGTCTTTGGATTGATCCCATTGCAAACAGTTATAGAACAAAGATAATCCAGTAGATTTTATTCATGGAGTGTGTTTCTCGGGTAAAGACAGCCAGTAATTAAAGAATGGCAAATATTGAAAACAATTCAATAAATAAATGAAATATTAACGCACATATTTCGGGTGTTAACACGTTTGTTAACAGTGAAATAAACATATATAAATTTGAATTAGCGTTAATAAAACCCAAATATATGGCACCAACAATAATGTAACCACCACAGCGGTAAAAATTGGACACTCGGTGCGCTACTGTTTCCTTGACTACAGACTCCATGTAAAAGCGGTAGAAGTAAGAGGAACTCAGTCATTAACACTGACAATGCCTGATAGCAACTCTCAATGTCTGTAATTATACACCATTGTTTAGTATTTCCAAATAATTTGTTATGGATTTTAAACAGTGTCTTTCCACTCGGCATGCACCTAGTATTTCTGTTATCTTTTATGTTGATTGATTTTTTTTCCTTAAACGGATTTCCTTAAACGAAGGTCTGAGAGCGCACTTGGACGCAACAGTGCAAAGACAGACACGAAATGGACAAGTTAGTTAGAACTCAAAGCTTAAGATCTGATAAACAGAATGCAACCCCCGTGACAAACGTGATATAGCAACATTGATTATTTAATGGCAGCGTCCTTTTAAAAGCTGTTGCCGATCCGTATGTATTGTCGCTTTGCCATAACCTAAACGGCTGTAAAGCGCTTTAGTACGTCCTGAGGTCGTGAAAGGTGCAAGATGAATGCAAGATATTTATTTCTTTAATCGCATGAATGAAGAAGTTAACTAGTTGAAGTTATTTCTATTGTGTATAATACAATGGAAGGCGCTATACTTTTGGTAATTATTAAGAAAACGTGTTTAATTGTTTACTGGTATTTTTCAAATCTTTCCATTCTACATCTGTGTTGTTACCTAACTGTATGTCGCACCAAAAAAAAAGTTTTATGCGCCCCCACATTTTATTCAAATGTATACTTTTCCTCTACACAGACCAAGTAGCATTTTCTAGCCCGGTGTGCTGTTAGTATGTTTGGTAACAAGACTAACATGATCAATCCGTAGGAATTATCTAGCGGAATGAAAGCTTTGGAGGAAAAGTACGATCAAAGTGCTGATGGAAAAATAGAGCTGGCAGACGTAAGTATTTCCAATTTGCTTTAACTTGATCATATTTATGCTGAAACTTTCATAAATTCGTTTGGGGAAAGTTTGATCTCACTGCTGATTTAATAAGTAAGTTGTGGCTTACAGCTTCTGGTTTTCTACCCGAGGTTCAATACCAACAATACAATACTCCTGTGGAAAATATAAATTCTTCGTGATAACAGTTTGATTTTCAAAAGGTTAAAGATCTTTAGATACATTATCAATGAGATTCAGCGTCAATTTTTTTATAGAACTCCTTACATTTAAACCATTTATAAATAGCACAAAGAAATTCAATCAAGAGAAGCATTGCGCCCATTTGCACTGTTCCATCACATATCCATGAATTCCCAATCTTAAATAAGCTTTCAAATTTCATTTAGCAGTCACTGCAGAAATTGAAAATCACATTCTTCTTCTCAAACTTTGGCAACCTTGATGGTATGCGAGCATGCAAGTTAAGTAACATGCATGTTAAGTAACATGCATAACAAGTATTAAACATGGACATGGTAGTTCAGTGAGTTGGCTTGGTAAGGAAATTAGCTTTTGCCTGCAGTTTTGTGTATATTAAGTTCTTGGGCCATGGCTGTCTAACCAGAAGAAGCATTGAGCAAAAATGAAGCATTTTCTGCAAACAGTGAGGAACAATTTAAGACTAACTCACCTCAGGACACAATTGTCTAGTGGTTGGTATATAATATTATTGGCAGAGGTCTAGCAGCAGAACATTTGTCTGTGCTCGCAGGCGGGGAATGGCATAATAACATGGGAAGCATAAAGAGATTAAAATGAATTGAAACTGGCAGACATAATAAGGGAAGAAATAATGATTTGCTCACAATAGCGTCAGATGGAAAAACCTTTTTCTCTGCGCAATTGATACTTGTAAATGCATTAAAACTTCCTAACATCATAATTGTAACGTAGTTTCAAAATCCTTATTTTCAGTAAAAGATTCATAATCTAAATCAAAAGCCCAACTAGATTTGCCCAAAATAATAAAAATGGTTGGGACAAAAGTAATTTATTCTGTAACAGTTTTCAATGAAATCATAAAAAAAATGCAATGACATTTTTCACACCAGTTTTCATCAATTTATTGACCTTAAATGGAATATGTCAAAAACATCCACTGCGACCTAGATTAATATTTATATTTGAGGAATATTTGAAGGTCTCCTTATTCCATGGGCTACTGTCCTCAATGAAAATATGTTTAGACAGTCTGAATCAAACACCAGTAGACCTACATCTGTATCATAAACTACCCTCATTCTGCAGTAACTGGCATAAATTTAACAATTTGCAGTTAGATGCCAAAAGATGACCTTAGGAAACAATGTTATAGCATGCTGATACATCAAACAGTGTGCTTGTGAGGCCCATAGATCCGATATGTTGTCAGGGCAACACAGAGTTCTACAGTACACATAGATCCTAACTGGTTAGCTAAATTCTTGGGCATAAATCATGATATAGAACAAACAATTTCAATCTATTACATTGATTATTTAGGGGGCTCAGAAGTTTATCTGTGCAATAGCAAAGCTAGAAGTTGCTGATTTTTAAGTGGGAAAATGCCTTTTAACTGAATAACCTACCTGCACATTGAATATATAGGTATTTACATTCTTGTGTCAATTATTTTATCAAAATATGAATAAAATTGGCTCATTTTGATAGCACTAATGCAGGGTGGTGGAAAGCTGTGCTAGAATAATTGGTTATCATTCAGTAATGACAAGAAGAAGGCACAAGGGAGTGACTGTTATGGAATGCTACACCCTTTTGTTTAAGCTATACAATTTAAATATTTTTTATCATTTATGTTAATTGTAGGAATTAATTGGAAAACCAAGTGTTAATCTAATGTAATAAAAACAAGAAATGATGGAAATACTCAGCAGGTCTGGCAGCATCTGTGGAGAGAGAAGCAGAGTTAACATTTCAGGTCAGTGACCCTTCTTCAGAACTAGCAAATATTAGAAATGTTAAAGGTTATAAACAAGTAAAGTGGGGGTGGGGCAAGAGATAACAAAGGAGAAGTTGTAAATAGGACAAGGTCACAGAATAGCTGACCAGAAGGTCGTGGAGCAAAGGCAAACAATATGTTAATGGTGTGTTGAAAGACAAAACATTAGTAAAGATAGGGTATTAACAGACTGAAAATTGAACAGCTGCAAGTACAAACTTGAGAAAAAAAGTGGGTAAGCAAACTGAACAACTAAGATGAAATAAAATAAAATAAACACAGAAAAAAAAATTTTTTAAAGGAAAAAGAAAAAAAAAACTAAAAATAAAAGTAAAATGGGGGGGCCCGTTATGCTCTGAAATTATTGAACTCAATGTTCAGTCCGGCAGGCTGTAGTGTGCCTAATCGGTAAATGAGATGCTGTTCCTCGAGCTTGCATTGATGTTCACTGGAACACTGCAGCAATCCCAGGACAGAAATGTGAGCATGAGAGCAGGGGGGAGTGTTGAAATGGCAAGCAACCGGAAGCTCGGGGTCCTGCTTGCGGACTGAGCGGAAGTGTTCCGCAAAGCGGTCACCCAGTCTGCATTTGGTCTCCCCAATGTAGAGGAGACCACATTGTGAGCAGCGAATACAGTATACTAAATTGAAAGAAGTACAAATAAATCACTGTTTCACCTGAAAGGAGTGTTTGTGGCCTGGGATAGTGAGGAGAGAGGAGGTAAATGGACAGGTATTACACCTCCTGCGATTACAGGGGAAGGTGCCATGGGAAGGGGACGAGGTGGTGGAGGTAATGGAGGAGTGGACCAGGGTGTCGCAGAGGGAACGATCCCTTCGGAATGCTGCCAGGAGAAGGGAGGGGAAGATGCATTTGGTAGTGGCATCACGCTGGAGGTGGCGGAAATGGCGGAGGATGATCCTTTGGATATGGAGGTTGATGGGGTGGAAAGTGAGGACAAGGGGAACCCTGTCGCAGTTCTGGGGGGTAGGGGTGAGGTAGAGGTGCGGGAAATGGGCCGGACACGGTTGAGGGCCTGTCAACCACAGTGGGGGGGGGGGGGGGGGGGTGGGGGTGGGGAACACTCTGTTGAGGAAAAAGGAAGACATATCAGAAGTGCTGTCATGGAAGGTAGCATCAGAGCAGATGCGTTGGAGATGGAGAAACTGGAAGAATGGAATGGAGTCCTTACAGGAGGCAAGGTGTGAAGAAGTGTAGTCGAGGTAGCTGTGGGAGTCAGTGGGCTTATAATGGCTATTAGTAGACAGCCTATCACCTCGACTACAGTTCACACCCTGCCTCCTGTAAGGACTCCATTCCATTCTCCCAGTTTCTCTGTCTCCGACGCATCTGCTCTGATGATGCTACCTTCCATGACAGCGCTTCTGATACGTCATCCTTTTTCCTCAACTGAGGAGTCCACCCCCACTGTGGTTGACAGGGCCCTCAACCGTGTCCGGCCCATTTCCGCACCTCTACCCGCACCCGTCCCCTCCCTCCCAGAACCGCGACAGGGTTCCCCTTGTCCTCACTTTGCACCCCATCAGCCTCCATATCCAAAGGATCATCCTCCGCCATTTCTGCCACCTCCAGCGTGATGCCACTACCAAATGCATCCTCCTTTCCCCTGGCAGCATTCCAAAGGGATCGTTCCCTCCGTGACACCCTGGTCCACTCCTCCATTACCCCCACCACCTCGTCCCCTTCCCATGGCACCTTCCCCTGTAATCGCAGGAGGTGTAATACCTGCCCATTTACCTCCTCTCTCCTCACTATCCCAGGCCACAAACACTCCTTTCAGGTGAGGCAGCTATTTACTTGTACTTCTTTCAGTTTAGTATACTGTATTCGCTGCTCACAATGTGGTCTCCTCTACAATGGGGAGACCAAACGCAGACTGGGTGACCGCTTTGCGGAACACTTCCGCTCAATCCGCAAGCAGGACCCTGAGCTTCTGGTTGCTTGCCATTTCAACACTCCCCCCTGCTCTCATGCTCACATCTCTGTCCTGGGATTGCTGCAGTGTTCCAGTGAACATCAACGCAAGCTCGAGGAACAGCATCTCATATTCCGATTAGGCACACTACAGCCTAAGGACTGAACATTGAGTTCAATAATTTCAGAGCATAACGGGCCCCCCCCATTTTACTTTTATTTTTAGTTATTTTTTTTCTTTTAATTTTTAAAATTTTTTATTTCATCTTAGTTTGTTCAGTTTGCTTACCCACTGTTTCTTTTCATGTTTGTACTTGCGGCTGCTCAATTTTCAGTCCGTTAACACCCTATCTGTACTAACGCTTTGTCTTTCAACACACCATTAACATATTGTTTGCCTTTGCGCCACGACCTTCTGGTCAGCTATTCTGTGACCTTGTCCTATTTACACCTTCTCCTTTGTTATCTCTTGCCCCACCCCCACTTTACTTGCTTTATAACCTTTTACATTTCTAATATTTGCTCGTTCTGAAGAAGGGTCACTGACCTGAAACGTTAACTCTGCTGCTCTCTCCACAGATGCTGCCAGACCTGCTGAGTATTTCCAGCATTTCTTGTTTTCATTTCAGATTTCCAGCATCCGTAGTATTTTGCTTTTATTTTATGTTAATCTAATGTATTATTTTTCCAGCTTGCTCAGATTCTACCTACAGAGGAAAACTTCTTCTTATTCTTTCGGCAACAATTAAAGTCAAGCACAGAGTTCATGGAGGTATCATTGTCCTTTCCCAGTGATTTAAAGAATTCATAGCAGTGACTCTTCATGCACCATATTTTAGAATGTCCTTGCTGAATGAAAGATCCATATTGTATATGCTTTGTAATCTCATTATTGTCTACATTACTAAAACATTTTAATATGTCTGCTGAAGTGTCCAACCTAACCCCTATAAAATGTCTTTTGGAATGAAGACAAGACTTTTGCATGTATTGAAATACACATTAAAACTAAATTGGAATGATACAATACATGAAAAGATGATTAGATGCAAAAAATACAACACATATTTTTAAATTCTGGTATAAAAGGTACATCTGTGTGAACACTTCTACCTTTATAGAGGATACCGAAACATGTATGAACGCTTATTATCTTGGAGTGCATTTTTGTCATAAATTAAACAATTTTGTCCTTGTACTGTGCACTTACTGTACAAAAATTTCTATTTTCTAAATGCATGCATACAGAAAATAGGAGTAAAGAAATGATTTCTTCAAATCGGCTATTCTTGTGGGGATTAGATATCTTATTGTTATCACCTTCTCAAAGAAATAAAAATGTACAGTAAGTGCCAGAACAAGCAGACAGGAAACATTGGGTGATTTAATTGGGACAGAAATAAAAAAGAATTTCAAGATGGCATCAGCAGCATATATTGTGAGGAACATAGGCTGGATTTACATTGTATACAAACAACAGACTTTGTTGCGAAAACATATTATGCAATGCTATATCTCACAAGTTTTGTATTAACCTTGACCCCCCAATGTTATGGGCAACTCTCCAGTCTGGAGCAGTGAAACTGAGATATTTGCCTGAAATATTGGGAATCAGAGCAGCATAGGCAATCTGAGATTCTTCCAGGAAGCTTATAATAAGATATATATAATCTTAATGCTGCTTAAGTTAAAACTACATTTTAACAAATCATACAACAGTGTTACGGCCAGGTGGTAAGGGTGGTTCCCACTGTTCACATCCCAACTGACCACAGCAAGTGCTTTTGTTACTAGGGTTTTAACCCCCTTGTGTTTTATTTGTCAAATAGACAGCGACAGGTTTTCTTGTAGATTTAAAACAGAAGATCAACTATTTACTGAACAATATTCCCAAAATGGTTGCAACCGCAGCCATGCACGCATTCACTCATGTGCCGCGTGCGCGCACACACACACACACACACACACAGAAGAATCTTCTCCTCTTGGTCTCCTTGTCTCGAGAGACAATGGGTAAGCGTCGAGAGGTGGACAGTGGTGTGTGGAGCAGCGCCTGGAGTGGCTATAAAGGCCAATTCTAGAGTGACAGACACTTCCACAGCCGCTGCAGATAAAATTGGTTGTCGGGGCTGTTACACAGTTGGCTCTCTCCTTGCACTTCTGTCTTTTTTCCTGCCAACTGCTAAGTCTCTTCGTCTCGCCACTCTTTAGCCCTGCCTTTATGGCTGTCCGTCAGCTCTGGCGATCACTGGCAACTGACTCCCACAATGTGATCAATGTCACAGGACTTCATGTCACGTTTGCAGACGTCTTTAAAGCGGAGACATGGACGGCTGGTGGGTCTGATACCAGTGATAAGCTCGCTGTACAATGCATCCTTGGGTATCCTGCCATCTTCCATGTGGCTCACATGGCCAAACCATCTCAAGCGCTGCTGGCTCAGTAGAGTGTATATGCTGGGGGTGTTGGCCGCCTCAAGGATTTCTGCGTTGGAGATATAGTCCTGCCACCTGATGCCAAGGATTCTCCGGAGGCAGCGAAGATGAAATGAGTTGAGATATCGCTCTTGGCTGACATATTGTCCAGGCCTTGCTGCCGTAGAGCAAGGTACTGAGGACACAGGCTTGAAACACTCGGACTTTTGTGTTCCATGTCAGTGCGCCATTTTCCCACACCCTCTTGGCCAGTCTGGACATAGCAGCGAACGCCTTTCCCATGCGCTTGTTGATTTCTGCATCGAGAGACAGGTTACTGGTGATAGTTGAACCTAGGTAGGTGAACTCTTGAACCACTTCCAGAGTGTGGTCGCCGATATTGATGGATGGAGCATTGCTGACATCCTGTCCCATGATGTTCGTTTTCTTGAGGCTGATGGTTAGGCCAAATTCGTTGCAGGCAGCCACAATCCTGTCGATGAGTCTCTGCAGACACGTTTCTGTGGGGGATGTTAATACAGCATCGTCAGGAATTCCCTGATGAGGACTTTCCGTACTTTGGTCTTCACTCTAAGACGGGCAAGGTTGAACAACTTGCCATCTGATCTTATGTGGAGGAAAGTTCCTTCTTCTGAAGACTTAAACGCTTGTGAGAGCAGCAGAGAGAAGAAGATCCCAAACAGTGTAGGTGCGAGAACACAGCCCTGTTTCACGCCACTCAGGATAGGAAAGGGGTCTGATGAGGCGCCGCTATGCTGAATTGTGCTTTTCATATTGTCATGGAATGAGTTGATGATACTAAAGAGCTTTGGTGGACATCCGATCTTTGCTAGTAGTCTGAAGAGACCACGTTTGCTGATGAGGTCAAAGGCTTTGGTGAGATCTATGAAAGCAACGTAGAGGGGCATCTGTTGTTCCTGGCATTTCTCCTGTAACTGGCGAAGGGAGAACAGCATGTCAATGGTGGATCTCTCTGCTCGAAAGCCGCACTGTGCCTCAGGGTAGACACGCTCAGCCAGCTTCTGAAGTCTGTTTAAAATTACTCGAGCGAAGACTTTCCCCACTATGCTGAGCAGAGAGATTCCACTGTAGCTGTTGCAGTCACCGCGGTCACCCTTGTTCTTATAGAGGGTGATGATATTGGCATCGCACATGTCCTGTGGTACTGCTCCCTCATCCCAGCACAGGCAAAGCAGATCTTGGAGTACTGAGAGTATAGCAGGCTTGGCACTCTTGATTTATTTCAGCGGTAATGCCGTCCTTTCCAGGGGCTTTTCCACTGGATAGAGAATCAATGGCATTATTGAGTTCCGATTTTGTTGACTGCTCGTCCAGCTCATCCATGACTGGCAGACACTGGGCTGCATTGAGGGCGGTATCAGTGACAACAGTTCTAGGTAGTGCTGCACCCAATGGTCCATTTGCTTGCATTGATCAGTGATCACTTCCCCTGATTTAGACTTGAGGGGGGGTGATCTTCTTGATGGTTGGCTCAAAAGCTCTCTTAATGCCATCATACATTCCTCTGATGTTTCCGGTGTCGGAGGCCAGCTGAATACGACTGCATAGGTGTTGCAAGTAGTCATTTGCACAGCGCCTGGCTGTTCTTTGTGCAGCGCCTCTGGCTGCTTTAAGTGCTACGGATGTTAACTCGCTGGGGGCTTTCTTGTAGTTCAACAGTGCAGTGCGCTTAGCGGCTATGACAAGTTCCGGCTCTTCAAAGTGAGATTGAAACCAGTCTGCATTCTGCTTCTCACATTTGCCAAAGGTGGTCATTGCTGAGTCATAGATGGCATCTCTGATGTGGGCCCACTTCATCGCTGCATCCCCTGCAGGAGTATATTGAAGGGCTTTTTCAAGTGAATTTAGAAACTTATGTAACAGCTCTGGATAAGAAATTCTGTTAGTGTTGATGCACCCTTCTGCTTGGAGTGATGTAGCTTCTTTGGTTTGAGTCTAACTTTGCTGCACACCAGGGAGTGGTCAGTGTCGCAGTCCACACTGTGGAAGCTGCATGTGATTTGAACGCTGTTTAAAGAGGCTCGCCATGTGACGATGAGGTCCAGCTGGTGCCAACGACGTGATCTTGGGTGTCTCCATGAACCCTGGTGACGGGGTTTAGTATGAAAGAACGAGTTGGTGATGCAGAGGTTGTGATAGGTACACAACTCAAGCAGTCTCTGTCCATTCTCATTCATCCTTCCAATGCCATAGCACCCAAGGCAGGAGGGCCATGAGTCATGGTCAGCCCCAACCCTGGAGTTAAAGTCCCCCAGCAGGAACAAATGTTCGTTATTAGGAATGCTACTAATGATATTATGGAGTTCCTCGTAGAACTGGTCTTTAACTTCATGTGGGGAGCAGAGTGTTGGAGCATAGATGCTGAGTAGGTGTACTGGGCCAGAGGCGGTGAGCAGTTGGATGGACGGTATGCGTTCCGAGCCATTTGAAGGTGGCTCTATCATGCTGAGCAAAGAGTTTCTGATGGTGAAGCCCACTCCATGAATAGATAGAGTGGAAAAGGGTAAGTGATTTGAAGTGAGGTAAGTGTTCGGGGTTCACAGTAAAGCTATTGAATCTTCTTGGAGGACATTTCTCTTTTAAAATTGCAGGCCTGGATTGTATATAGATTTTCTGGTGCTTAAGACTCAGTCGGGAGGTAGTGGTCACTTTCAGTACTCTGCTGCAGCAAGTTGAAGTGTAGAATTCACAGCAGGACTCCTTCTTTCATTTTTGTTTGATCCCTTACAGCTCTTAGCTGGACAGGCATTTTGTGATGTTGTCGTGATCTCTACTCTCTCTCTGCAGAGAGCTATTTATTAAGGTAAAAATCTCTCACATTTATCTCTATTAGCAGATGCCTGGCCCCCTCCTTGTGGTGACCAATAATGGACCAGGATGTGGCTACTTCACATCTTCTTTGTTTCATAAAAGCCCATTAAATTCAGGAATGTCTCTCGTTGGTTTCAGGATGGGTGTAATTGACACCTCTTAGCTTGGAATGTATCCTTTTGTCCTTAACAGACAGTGTGACATATTGAATAAACAGGCCCAGTCAGCCCGATCTTTGGAGAATTTTGCACCACATTGTCCTTATTTTTTTAAAAAGGAAAAGTCAATTTTTTATAACTCTTCAGTTTGGTTCTGTATTTCCATCGCTCTGCTTCTTGTGAGTGTGACACCACCCCCAAAAGGGATAAAAAATGAAATTCCTTGGATTTCATTTTTATGTTTGATTTTTTTGGTTTAGAATGAAAGAAGGTGCAGGGTCACACCCCTGCACATATTCTGCACTCATGACACACACAGCACAATTTTACAACTGCTATAGCTGGCATTGTATGTAACAGCCATTTCTTGTTCAAGTTTGAGTTTTACGTAATCCTTTCCTTAGATGAGGTACAATTCTAGTTGAATTTCCTTTTTGGGCATTGAAGTTTTGCCCCAGGAAAGCTTTTGTTTAGAAAATTGTGTTTTTTATCCATTCCCCACATTTAAATCCTGGTTATATAGTGTCGAACAGGATTGGGTTTCTCTAGCATCTATTTGTAGTACTTTGGGAGATAGCTGGAGAGACATTTTTCTGTCCCAATGATTGTAATAAGTAAATTTAAATTACTTCATTGCTCTTGGCTGTTGTCAAGTTTCACTGCCTGTACAGGCCTTAACCCCTCAACTGCTGCTTCCACAACAAATGGATTTAATACTTCAGGTCCTGACACATTAATAATTCTTATCTCCTAGGGTGACAGTGGATGATTGTTTTTAGCCCCTGTGAGGCATCTGGTTTCTCCTTCTGCACTGTCTTTAGTAGGTTCTCAATTAAGTTTGCTGGGTTCAGTTAGCTTTGGATTTAGAACCCTTTGATTCTTCAGTGGCCACATCCACTCTTACCTCACTTTTAGTTTTCTTGTGGCTTTCACAAGTGTTGTTTATCTTTCGGAAATTTTACCTTCCCTTTTTCCTTTTAGTCAGGGATGGTTTTATCCCCCATTCTGCCCCATGTCCTCTGGGACACTATTGCTCGCAGGTGGCTGTCCAGCTTCCACTGCACTCCCCTGTGGCACTTCAGCTAAATGATGCATCTTCCTCACTTATGGCTTGTCTGTTTGGGAACTTTCCTTGTCCCTATTTAAATCTGTAAAGAAGGTTGCTGCTAACTGTGCCTCTGGTGCATTCCCTTCAACCTCTGCTGCTTTTAGCTCAGCTCCTTTTAATCTCCCTGGCTCTATCTTGGCCTCTTTAAATTCCACTGGCACAATCTTGGTCTATTTAAATTCTACTGGCTTTCCTTTGGCCTCTTTTAATCTTTACTGGCCCTATCACCCACTGTGGGATTTTTGGGACTTCTTAACCCTCTGCAGCTGCACAGAATTTTGTTTGTTCCCCTCAGTTTCTCCAGTCTCCATGGACTGCTCTGGACCCCTGGATACAATACTATACTTCCTGCCAAGTCATTGCCCAGCAACAGGTCGACCCCCTGCATTGGTAAGCTCAGAATGACCCTGACCATCACTATCCTAGTGACCAACTTACTCTGCGGTAAACTTTAACGAAGAGAACCTTCAAGCATTTGCCAGTAAGCCCTTTTACCAATACCATAGTATTTGTTCTACTTTCGGGTGGCATTTCTGTAAACTTTGCTGCCAGTAGGGTTTGAAAACAGTTGGTTTCCCTGAGGATTGTTATCTCTTTGCCTAGTGCCTGGGATACAAAAGGAATCATCTTCCCTTTTTGCAAAAAGTTTTTGTAGGTATTCTGATCCTGGGTTATATTGGAGCACATGCTCACTACCTTCATAGCTATGGACACTGTCTTGACTGCAGTCCCCCCTGTTGGTTCTTTGGAATATCAATAATCTGCATTGATATGCCCAGATTTTCCACACTGGAAACACATCGGGCTGGATCTTGTTCTCCTGCCGGGATTTGTGGCGGGGGGGCTGTAGAATTGGAGCAGCAGTGGCCGCCAGGGAACCCGACAAAAAGACTGTCGGTTCTGATCTTCCCCGGGGCGGCAAAACTCCATGGCGGCACCTCTGCCGCTCTGCGATGGGACCATACTTTAAATTTGGTAAGTACCTCTTTTCATTCATTTGAATGTAATTCACCACGGACTTACCATCCCTTTCCAATCTTAGGCTCGACGTTCGGCACGCACGTGCCTTCACTTTTCTGTTCTTGAGAAGCTGGTGCCACTGAGGCAGGGAATGGATCAACTCTGCATTGTGTGTATAGATAAGGGAGGTGAGCGGGGGAAAGGGGTCAACTCTGCAATGTGTGTATGGATAAGGGGGGGGGAAGGGGGCAACTCTGCGTTATTTTATGGCTAGGGGAAAGGGGGGGATCTCTGCATTTGGATACATTTTTGCAGGGCTGGCAGCCTTTTAAAGATGGCATCAGCACCTGTTCCTGCATCAGATGATGCTGTTTATGGCATCGCCAATGCCATCCCCGCCATATGATTGGGGGGAGAGGGGGCGCCATCATTATGGTAAGTGGCCTCCCGCTGCGTAATCGCGGCGGCGTGGATGTGTGGGTCATGTGCAGGACAGCTGCCATGTTCTGCGCTCGACACTGTTGCAGGTGGTGGGACTACAAAATCCAGCCCATCGACTATGGTCCATCGATGATTGCAGGGATGCAGACGAAGCAAAATGGGCTCAAGAGAAAAGGAGAATAGGGAAGGAAAATCAGATCAGTCTCCAACTTTTAAAATATGGAACCTATATGCTAAAACAGTAGGGGTATAGATAAAGGGAAACCTATCCAAAATTATTGCTGGACATATATTTAATAAAATTATTTTAATGCATATTAAATCCAACATACGGAGGCTAAAAATTGCTACATTCACTAATGAAACATAAAGTGGCTCTTGTTGTCATGGGGGTTGAAATGGGTTTTGACACTTAGAGGAACAATTTCATGATTACGAAATGTTTCCACCATGTTGAGTTATTCAGTGGGTAAATCACTATAAGGCATAGCTAAATGATACAAACTGTGTATTTAAAGCATTTTCTTTTTCAGACATGGCGAAGGTATGATGAAGATCATAGTGGCTTCATAGAAGCTGATGAGCTGAAGGTAAAGGCCTATTGTGTATATAAAATATTATATATGCTAATACTCCAGTAAGTTGAAACCAGTCATGGCTTCACAATTTAAGCTGCCCTCATTTCTACAGTGAAGCAATCGCACAGAAAATACGCATAGTGCATTGGTATTACTAACTGATTACATGGTTAGTTGCCGAGCTGAGTTTCACAGCCACAAAATGATGCAGTTGCTTCGATGTATGCTTGTGACTCCTGTGCCTATCCTGGTACTAGAGAATGAAATATTTTACTTGGGTATACACAAAGCTTTCGCTTATTAAACAGTTTATGGACTAAAGATTGGTTATGGTCTATTTTTTGGTGTGCACAGAGGCTTGCCCGCAATTAGGCCCCATTTTAATAATAAAAACAGAAAGTGCTGAAAATACTCAGCAGGTTTGGCAGCATCTGTGGAAAGAGGAACAGAGTTAACATTTCAGGACAATGTTGACTTTTCACCAGAACCTCATCAGGGCATTGATCTGAAATGTTAACTCTGTTGTCTCTCCACAGATGCTACCAGACCTGCTGAGTATTTTCAGCACTTTCTGTTTTTATTTTAGATTTCCAGTATCCGCAGTATTTTGCTCTTATGCTTCCATTTCAATAATTTGGATGAGTCATCAGTATCTATCACTCGTTTCCAGCATTTCAATTTTGAATTTTCTGCTTCGTCCTCAGTTAAGCCCTACGATGGGTAGGTAATTGTGTAAAGGGCAGAGAGGGGGAAGAGTTTCTAAATTGTGTTCAGAAGAATTTTCTACATCAGTATGTTTCCTGTTCAATGAGGAAGGAGGCATTGCTCAATCCGGTCCTGGGATATGACGTGGGAAAGGTGAATCAGGTGTCAGCAGGGTAACCGTGATCATCGTATCATAAGGTTTATGTTAGCTATTGGAAAGGACAAAGAGCAATCCAAATAAAAATAATTAATTGGGGGAGGGACAATTTCAATGGGGTGAGATTGGATCTGGACCAGATAAACTGGAATCAAAGATTGGCAGGCAAAATGATACTTAAACAATGGGCTGTCTCTAAAGTGAGATAGTTCGGGTACAATTGAAGTACATTCCCACAAGGGGGACAGGTAGGACAAACAAAGCCAGGGCTCCCTGGATGACAGAAGAGATACCGAGTAAAATGAAGCAGAAAATGGTTGTGTATGACAGATGCCAGTTTGATAGTACTATTAAGAACCAGGCTCAATATAGAAAGTTCAACAGGGAAAAGAAAAAAATAGAAGCAAAGGGAAAGTATGAGAAGAGACTGGTAGCCAACATAAAATGGAATCCTGAAGTCTTCTATGGGCATATAAATGGTAAAAGGGTGGTAAGAAGAGGAGTAGGGACCAAAAGGGGGATTTATGCTTGAGACAGAGGGCAAACATTCCTCCAGCCTGAGAAACATCCATTAGCCAGTACCCTTTTGTTTCCTGTCACTCAGCCAATTTCATATCCATGTTGCTACCGTCCCTTTTATTTCATGAGCTACAAGTTTGCTCACAAGTCTGTTGTGTGTCACTGTATCAAATGCCTTTTGAAAGTCTATGTACACCACATCAACAGATTTTCCTCATCAACCCTCTCTGTTACCTCCTCCAAAAACTCCAGCAATTTAGTTAAACATGATTTTCCCTTAAGACATCCATGCTGGTTTTCCTTAATTAATGCGCATTTGTCCATGTGACTATTGATTTTGTCCCAAAGAATTTTTTCGAGAAGTTTTCTCACCACCGATGTTAAACTGACTGGCGTAAATTGCTGGGCTTATCTTTTACACCCTTTTTTGAACAAGGGTGTAACATTTGCAATTCTCCAGTCCTCTGGATATAAGATATAAGCTAAAATAAAGATAAACTTTTAAAAGAATACTACTTTAAAAATATGTAGAATGCTTTATTATAATGGAGAAATTTGACTGTCCACAAATATAAATTTGGCTTTTCAAGGCCAGTTACACCTAATTCAACAAGGTGTAACTTTTTCAAGGGTCTTTATAGCAAGACTAAAAGAGTAAAAGCAAGAGTAAAAGTTTTCATCAATTTTTCAAAAATTAATCCTCAAAAAATGTATTTAACAAAACACAGACACTTTCATAACACTTCCATCCTTGGAGGAATGAAACACCATTTTAAAATGCATTTCAATACAAAGTGTGGAAAAATTAGAAGATGAAAATTTTAAAACACACTTTCACACTCCTATTCATTCATTCTTTTTTTTGTAGCTAATACCGTTCTGCTTTGTACCATCTTTGCACTTAGATAATTCAAAGCAAGGTTAGATTCTCAATAAAGCATCTGCAGTGACATTATTTTGTCCCACAATGTGGATAATATTTAAGTGATACTGCTGTTATAGTAAACTCAATGGGAATAGTCTGGCATTCTGATTTTTGAATTTTTCCACAAAGGCTGGGGGGGTTATGATCAATATATACAAGTGTCTCTCCGGAGTCGTGGCGGCATAGGCTTCAAAATGCTTAAGAGCCAATAATAGACCTAGGGATTCTTTTTCCACTGCAGAATATCTTTTTTGGTGTCGATTTAGTTTTTTTGGAAAAGTATCCCATTGGCCTTTCTATGCCCGATTCATCGTTTTGTACCAGGACTGCACCAACCCCTGGTCACTAGCATCAATCGCTACCTTGAAGGGCTTAGTGAAATTTGGAGTAGCCAACACTGGTTCATTAGTCAAAACAGCTTTCAGCTTCTCAAAAGTTGCTTGGCAGTCCCCTGACCGCACTAGCTTGGTTTTCCTTTTCTGTAGCAAATCTGTCGGTGGAGCAGCTATGGTACTGAAATTCAGTAGAACCTACACATCCCCAAAAACCTCATGATTTCTCCCTTAGTCTTAGGGGACTCCAACAATGCTTGTACTTTCGCTGTCTTGGCAACACTTGTCTTTGCCCTACTGTGTGCTTAAGTTAGGTCACTCTCGCTTTCGCAAATTCACTTTTGACAAGATTTATTACTAAATCAACTGACTGTAATTTTCTAAACAGAGCTCCTAGTTGTTTCAAGTGGTCCTTCCAAGTGTCACTGTACACCAGCACATCATCAAGGTAAACTACACAGTTGGGAACACTGGCTACCACTTGCTCATTAGTCTTTGAAAGGTTGCAGGGGCATCTTTTAGCCTGAATGGCATTACTCAGCATTGGAAAAGACCGTCTGATGTGACAAAGGCTGATATTTCTTTAGCTCGGGGTATTAAAGGAACTTGCCAGTGTCCCTTTAACAAATCTATTTTTGTAAGAAACATGGCATTGCCCACTCTGTCAATACAGTCTTTCAAGCAAAGAATTGGGTAGGAATCTGCCTTTGTTACTGTATTAATATTTCTGTAGTCGAGACAGAGTCTAGTTAAACCATCAGGTTTAGGCACTAATACTACTGACGAACTCCAGCTGCTTTGACTGGGTTCTATTAGGTGGTTTTCCAGCATGTATTGGATCTCTGCTTTTACCTGGGCCCGTTTCTCTGGACTTAAGCGATAAGGATGCTGTTTTATAGGAAAGGATTCCCCTACATCCACATGTGTGGCGAAGGTTATACATCTTGGCTTATCCCTACAGACTCTTAAATGCTGTGAGTAGCTTTGTTAGGTCTTCTCGTTGTTCTGCATCTAAATATGAAAGCATAGTATCCAATCTCCCTAGCAATTCTGTATTAGCTAACTGGATAGCAGTAGGTTCAATTTGAGAATTGTCTAGGTCTCCTTCTGCCTCATCCTCAATATCCCTTTCATCCTTCACTGTCCCTGCTACCTGCAATATCTGTGCTTGCTTATCCTCCTCCCAGCGATAATATTGTTTTAACATATTGATATGACGCAGCCAATTCTTTTTCTGGCGACCTGGGGTGTCCATCAAATACTTTACTTTATCAGTTCTCTTGACAACTTTATATAGGCCACTGAATCATGCTTTCAATGGTTCACCCTGTAAAGGCAATAATACTAACACCTCATCCCTTGGTTGAAGTTCAGGTCTTAGCAGCTTGTCTGCCCATTTTTTTAATAGTTGTTTGGGAAGTTTTAAGGTGTTCCTGAGCCACTTTGTAAGCTCTTGTGAGCTGTTCCCGGAACACAGATATATAATTTAGCACAAAAGATTCATCCCTCTGTTCTAAAAACCTTTCTTTAATTATTTTTAGAGGACCTCTTATCTCATGTCCAGAAACTAATTCAAAAGGACTAAAACCACTAGACTCATTAGGTGAATCCCTAGTGGCAAACAAAAGAAATTCTAGCCCTTTATCCCAATCATGGGGATATTCATGACAGTATGCCATGATCATCATTTTGAGGGTCTGATGGTACCTTTCTAAAGCTCCTTGCATCTGTGGATGGTATGCTGAAGACTTTAACTGTGTTATACCCAAATTACCCATAATTTACTGAAATATTTTAGACATAAAATTGCAACCTTGATCTGTCTGACTCTCAATTGGTAAACCATATCGAGTGAAGAATTGGGTTAACCTCTACCACTCCTTAGCAGAGATAGTTCTCAAGGGAATGGCCTCTGGGAACCGAGTAGCCATATCCATGATAGTGAGTATATATTGGTGTCCTGCTTTTGTTTTCGGTAAATGTCCTACACAACCTTCCAACATTGCACTAAATCGTTCCCCAATAACTGGTATAGGAATTAGAGGTGCCTGTTCTATGGCAGGTTGCAGTTTTCCCACAATGTGGCACGTTTTACAAAACTGCACCATGTCCTTGAAAAGACCTGGCCAGTACAAATGTTGACTTATACATGATTTGGTCTTCTGGATCCCCACATGTCCCACTACAGCAATTTCATGGGCTATCCTTAATAGTTCCCGGCGATACTTTGGTGGTACCACTTTTGATTAGTTACCTTCGTCCACAGGTCTGTGAGGAGGTCTCCGCTTCCTCATCAGAATCCCATTTTTAACATAGTAGCCTTCTGTAACTCTTTGTTTGCCTCGGCTTCTGTTAGAGCTGATTGTGCCACTTTAACACTGGATTGACTTGCTGAGCTTTGATCAGAGAAAACTTATCAAACATTTCCTTTAGATTATCCAAATCCCCAAAGAAAGTTTCAGATATTCGACTATCTGACTGTGGTGCCAATTTTACCTCCAACAATGGAACTTGTTTAGTCATTGCTCGGAAGGAATGAAAAGGGGACTGCAGGAAAAATTCCCGGAACCTTTTCCGGCAACTGTTCTGTCTCTTTAACTTCATATGATTTTTCTGTGACTACTGGAGAACCTTTGCTCCGGCCACATCATTCCCCAGGAGTAGATCAACTCCATCTACTGGCATACTATAGACAACTCCTACAGTTGCCATTCCAGACATTAGGTCACACTCTAGGTGCACCCGATACAATGATACGTGTATATACTCCCCACAAATACCATTCACTAAAACTTTAGCATTCAAATGTTATGCCTTTCCCCAGCAAAAGAGTTTGGGTGGCTGCTGTATCCTAAGTATAATTATAAGTTTACCTGCCTCACTTTACCTTTCGACAAGAATTCCCTATATAACTCTCAGGTATCTTGTTCACAACACCTGCACTCACATTGGTTTTTGTATTTGGCCTTACAGCTGCAACCAGAGCAACAGCCTGATCTGTCATATTCTCGGTTAGGGCCCCTTTCTCTTCATTGGCTTTGTGTACCCCAGTAAGTCCCATGAGTTTACCCTGCAACTTCTGGAATTCTGCACGAAGATGTCCCACCTTGTGACAATGATAACACTTAGGCTTGTGGACCTCACTTCCACCTTCAGCATCTTCCTTTCTGGCCTGAGGAGGAGCTGCTGCAGCATACCCAGCTGTCCCTTCCTGTCCCCAGCTACCTGCCTTCCTTTCACTCTCCCACCTTCTATCCTTCGCAGGTTTGTGGAGGTGACGAACAAAAGGTTTGGACTTATAAACAAGCTCATAATCATCAGCAATTTCCGCTGCCTGTCTGGCTGTTGAAACCTTCTGGTTTTCTACATGGGTTCTTACAAACGGAGGAAGTGAATTTTTTAATTCTTCCAGAAGAATTAGTTCCCTAAGGTTCTCATACGTGGCCTCCATCTTTAGTGCCCGTATCCAACGATCAAAATTAATTTGCTTTACCCTATCAATTTCTATATATGTCTGCTTGGACAATCGCCAAATGTTACGAAATTTCTGCCTGTACGCTTCAAGGATTATCTCATATGTAGTGAGAATAGCCTTTTTTGCCATCTCATAATCTGTAGAAGCCTCCTCAGAAAGCATGGCATAAACTTCATGAGCTCTGCCCATCAACCTGCTTCGCATAAGCAGTGTTCAGCTTTCCTTTGGCCACTTCACCTATTTGGCTATCTTTTCAAAACAAATGAAAAATGCCTCTACATCCCTTTCCTCAAACTTAGGGAGGGCTTGTACATACTTAAACAGCTCTCCATTGGGTCCTGGGCTGGAGTCAGATCTTTCCTCACCAAAACCACTCTTTTGTCTTCGTTCCATCTTTATCTTTCCCTTTCCTCATCCTCAAGGTCAAGTTTCACCATTGTCAATTCTCTTTCAAGTTCAAGTTTTTTCCCATTTTTTTCTCCTTTTTTTCTGTTCAAGCTCAAGCTGCTTCATCTGAAACTGAATTTTAGCTAACTCAACTGCACTACCCTCTGGTTTGTTTTCTTCTCCTTCCAATTGCAAATGTATCATATTACTTCAATTATGTCTGCTTTCTTAGCTCCTGGTTTTAACTCTAACCCCAATTTTGCTGACAATGCTATTAGCTTAACCTTGGTTAAGTTCCTCAAATCATTCAGGGATACATCCTCCGTCCCCAGAAAAGTCGCAGAAACTGTTAAAGACATTCCAGTGGTGTAGACTTAATTACACAAGAAAGCTGGTTCTTTTTATTTTTCCTTTTTCAATCATTATTAGCCCACTTACAATTGTATGTCATTGGCATTAGGTTTATCCTGCCAAGAGCCCCCAATTATATGTTATGACCGAAGCGGAGAGCACTGTTTATTCCAGTTCCACTTCTCCATGGGTCACAACATATATTTAATTTTTTTTCCTACTTACCGGTACGGTCAATCATATCCCAAAATAAAACACACCAACCAGGTTTCTTTAATAAACAAAATTAGCAGTTTATTATAAACCAAGTCTTAATCAGTAATGAAGTAAAGCATAAACATAGATTGAAATATTAAAGTTCCCTTTTTATCTTAGCCACACACACACACACAGGTTAACCAGAAAAATAAAGGAATTTTTGTTTTTAGAGCTCTATCACAGACAAAGAAAAGCACTTGGGCTGAATACTTGCTCATTCTTGAAGAAACAGCAGATGAGATATTTTGTGTTCCAAAACTGGCATACAGTCTGGCCTCCGAGTACACGTAGACGGATCATTGGGCGCTTTTAGAACAGTTCTTTTCAGGCGGCTTTGAGAATTAATTTAGCAGGCTTTCTTTCAAAGACAGGAGACTAGATGAGTTGACACAGTGGACAGGGAAGCGAGAGAGGAAATAGCTGGGGCCTTAAGAGATATCTTTGCAGCATCCTTAAACACGGGTGAGGTCCCGGAGGACTGGAGAATTGCTAATGTTGTCCCCTTGTTTAAGAAGGGTAGCAGGGAAAATCCAGGTAATTATAGACCGGTGAGCCTGACGTCAGTGGTAGGGAAGCTGCTGGAGAAGATACTGAGGGATAGGATCTATTCCCATTTGGAAGAAAATGGGCTCATCAGTGATAGGCAACATGGTTTTGTGCAGGGAAGGTCATGTCTTACCAACTTAATAGAATTCTTTGAGGAAGTGACAAAGTTGATTGATGAGGGAAGGGCTGTCGATGTCATATACATGGACTTCAGTAAGGCGTTTGATAAGGTTCCCCATGGCAGGCTGATGGAGAAAGTGAAGGCGCTTGGGGTCCAAGGTGTACTAGCTAGATGGATAAAGAACTGGCTGGGCAACAGGAGACAGAGAGTAGCAGTAGAAGGGAGTTTCTCAAAATGGAGACGTGTGACCAGTGGTGTTCCACAGGGATCCGTGCTGGGACCACTGTTGTTTGTGATATACATTAATGATTTGGAGGAAAGTATAGGTGGACTGATTAGCAAATTTGCAGACGACACTAAGATTGGTGGAGTAGCAGATAGTGAAGGGGACTGTCAGAGAATACAGCAGAATATAGATAGATTGGAGAGTTGGGCAGAGAAATGGCAGATGGAGTTCAATCAGGGCAAATGCGAGGTGATGCATTTTGGAAGATCCAATTCAAGAGTGAACTATACAGTAAATGGAAAAGTCCTGGGGAAAATTGATGTCCAGAGAGATTTGGGTGTTCAGGTCCACTGTTCCCTGAAGGTGGCAACGCAGGTCAATAGAGTGGTCAAGAAGGCATACGGCATGCTTTCCTTCATCGGACGGGGCATTGAGTACAAGAGTTGGCAGGTCATGTTACAGTTGTATAGGACTTTGGTTCAGCCACATTTGGAATACTGCGTACAGTTCTGGTCGCCACATTATCAAAAGGATGTGGATGCTTTGGAGAGGGTGCAGAGGAGGTTCACCAGGATGTTGCCTGGTATGGAGGGCGCTAGCTATGAAGAGAGGTTGAGCAGATTAGGATTATTTTCATTAGAAAGACGGAGGTTGAGGGGGGACCTGATTGAGGTGTACAAAATCATGAGAGGTATAGACAGGGTGGATAGCAAGAGGCTTTTTCCCAGAGTGGGGGTTTCAATTACTAGAGGACACGAGTTCAAAGTGAAAGGGGAAAAGTTTAGGGGGGATATGCGTGGAAAGTTCTTTACGCAGAGGGTGGTGGGCACCTGGAACGCATTGCCAGCGGAGGTGGTAGATGCGGGCACGATGGAGTCTTTTAAGATGTATCTAGACAGATACATGAATGGGCAGGAAGAAAAGAGATACAGAACCTTAGAAAATAGGCGACATGTTTAGAGAGAGGATCTGGATCGGCGCAGGCTTGGAGGGCCGAAGGGCCTGTTCCTGTGCTGTAATTATCTTTGTTCTTTGTTCTTTCTCAGGGTCTTTCAGCGAGGTGCTGGAAAGCTGAGCTGGGTTGTGGTCTTTTCTCCTTCATTGGGAATTCTCTCCTTGAAAGTTCTCTTCCTTTTAATACAGTTCAATTCCAACTCAAAACAATTCAAAGGCAAAACCAACAACAGGGGGTCAACCTTTTGAATTCTATCAATCTTGACCTGTCACTTCTATGTACACAACTTCTCCAGGTGTCCAAAGTTCTCTGTTGTTTATTGAGTTGGAAGTCAGGCGGTTTCCCAGAAAGGCTTGTTTTCCTCAAGACCTCTCAATGCCCCTTTTAGGAACATAGGAACAGGAGTAGGCCATTCAGCCCATCGAGCCTGCTCTGCCATTCAATATGATCATGGCTGATCATCCACTTTAATGCCTTTTTCCCACACTCTCTCCATATCCCTTTATGTCATTTGTATTTAGAAATCTGTCAAACTCTGCTTTAAACGTACTCAATGACTGAGCTTCCACAGCTCTCTGGGATTGAGAATTCTGAAGATTCACAACCCTCTGAGTAAAGAAATTTCTCCTCATCTCAGTCCTAAGTGGCCTCCCCCTTATTTTGAAATTGTGTCCACTGGTTCTAAACTCCCCAAGGGGAAACATCTTACCTGCATCTACCCTATCTATCTGTTTAAATATTTTGTAGGTTTCAATTAGATCACCTTTCCTTGTCCAAAACTCTAGAGAATACAAGCCCAGTTTCCCCATTCTACTTCATAGGACAGTCCTGCCATTCTGGGAACAAGTCTGGTGAACCTTCATTGCACTCCCTCAATGGCAATAATATCCTTCCTAAGGTAAGGGGACCAAAACGGCACACAGGTGAGGTCTAACCAAGACTTTGCTACTCCTGTACTCAAATTCTCTTGCAATAAAGGCTTGCCATTAGCCTTCCTAACTGCTTGCAGCACCTGCATGTTAGCTTTCAATGACTTATTGACGAGGACGCCCAGATCCCTTTGTACATCTACACTTTTTAATCTCTTACCATTTAAGAAATACTCTGCACATCTATTCCTCCTATCAAAGTGGATAGCCTCACATTTTTCCACATTATATTCCATCTGCCATGTTCTTGCCTACTCAATAAATCTGCCCAAATCCCCTTAAAGCTGCATTGCATATTCCTCACAACACATTCCCACCTAGTTTTGTGTCATCTGTGAACTTGGAAATATTACACTTGGTCCCCACATTCAAATCATTGATATATACTGTGAATAGCTGGGGCCCAAATACTGATCCTTGCAGTACCCCACGAGTCACAGCCTGCCAATGTGAGAATGACCAGTTTATTCCTTCCCTCTATTTTCTGCCTGTTAACCATTCCTTAAGCCATGCAAGTATATTACCTCCTGTCCCATGTGCTTTAATTTTGCTAAGCAACCTCCTGTTGGAGACTTTATCAAAGGCCTTCTGAAAATCCAAGTCAACTACGTCCACTGACTCCCCTTCATCAATTCTGTTAGTAACATCCTCAAAACAACTCCAACAGGTTCATCAAATATGATTTCCCATTCATAAATCCATGTTAAATATGCCGGATCAGATCATTATTATCCAAGTATCCATTTATCAAATCCTTTAGAATAGATTCTAGCATTTTTCCTACTACTGATGTAAGGCTAACAGGTCTGTAGTTCCCTGTTTTTTCTCTCCCTCCCTTCTTAAATAGCTGGGTGACATTTGCTGCCTTCCAATCTGCAGGAACCATTCCAGGATCTATAGAACTTTGGAAGACGATCACCAATGCATTCACTATCTCCATAGCTACCTCTTTTAGCACTCTGGGATGTAGAATATCAGATCTCGGGGACTTATCAACCTTCAGCTCCATTAATTTCTCCAATACAACCTTCTTACTAATATTAATTTCTCCAGTACTATTATTAATTTCCTTGAATTCCTCATTCTCCCTAGTCCCTTGGATCTCTAATTCTGGGAGATTTCTTGTTTCATCATCAGTGAAGACAGACGCAAAGTAATCATTTAGCTTCTCTGCCATTTCTCTATTCCCCATTAAAAATTCTCCTGACTGCCTGTAATGGACCCAAATTTGTCTTAGCTAGATGTTTCCTTTTTACATACCTATAGAAGCTATTACAGTCCATTTTTATATTTTTTGTTAGTTTACATTCATTTTCTATCCTCCCTTCCTTTATCGGTTTCTTGGTCCCCCTTTGCTGTGTTCTTAAATCCTCCCAATCCTCAAGTTTACTACTATTTCTGGCAACTTTATAGGCCTTTTCTTTTAATCTTATACAATCCTTAACTTCCTTTGTTAGCCACGGTTGACTGCCTTTACTTTGGGGGGTTTTGTGCCTTGAAGGAATGCATTGTTGCTGCAAACAATGTAATATTTCTTTAAAGACTATCCATTGCCTATGTACTGTCATTTCTATTAATGTATTTTCTCAATCGACCTCAGCCAATTTGCCACTCATACCTTCATAATTTCCTTTGTTCAAATTTAACACCCTGGCTTCAGACTGAACTACCTCACTTTCAAACATAATGTAAAATTTTATCATATTAGGGTCACTCATCCCCAAAGGTTCTTTTACAACAAGACTATTAATTAACCCTTTCTCATTACATAATACGAGATCTAAAATAGCCTGTCCGCTAGTTGGTTCCTCAACATACTGCTCTAGAAAACCATCCCTAACACAGTTCAGAAACTAGTCCTCCACGGCATTAGTGCTCATTAGATTTACCCAGCCTATATGCAGATTGAAGTCACCCATAATTAATGTATTACCCATGCTACATGCTTCTCTAATCTCCTGATTAATGCCATGTCCCACACTACCACTATTGTTTGGTGGCCTATAAACAACTCCTACCAATGTTTGCTGCCCTTGCTGTTTCTTAGCTCCACCCAAAGAGATTCCACATTTTGTTCTTCCGATCGGAGATTCTCCCTTACTAATGTACTGATCCAAACCCCTATTATCAGTGCAACACCACCTTTTTCCTTTTTGCCTGTTCTTAAATGTCGAATATCCTTGAATATTCAGTTCCCAGTCTTGGTCACTCTGTAGCCACGTTTCCGTAATGGCAATTAGATCATACCCTTTTACCTCTATTTGTGCCTTTAAATCATCTACTTTGTTGTAAATGCTGCGTGCATTCAGGTAGAGTCCCCTTAACCTTGTCTTCTTGACATTATTCTGCATTGTAAGCCTAGTTAATGCTCGCCTTTGTTTTGCCTGCCTTCTAATGTTGCTTGCTACTTTTCTACTTCCTGTTACCAGCTACTTACTATCTACTTCCTTCCAATTTGCGCTACCCCTCAGGTTCCTATCCCCCTGACAAGCTTGTTTAAACCCTCCCCTACAGCACTAGCAAATCTCCCTGCGAGGATATTAGTTCCGGTTCTGTTAAGGTATAGCCCGTCCATCTTGTACAAGTCCTACCTGCCTCAGAACTGGTCCCAATGCTTCAGAAATCTGATGCCTTCCCTCCTCCAATTCTCCAGCCACATATTCAATTGATCAATCCTTCTATTCCAACGCTCAGTAGCACGTGGCACTGGGAGTAATCCTGAGATTACTGCTCTTGAGGTCTTGCTTTTTAATTTTCTTCATAACTCCCTAAAATCTGCTTTCAGGACCTCCTCCATCTTCCTACCTATGTCATTGGTACCAAAGAGGACCACGACCTCTGGCTGGTCACCCTCCCACATAAGGATGTTCTGCAGCCACTCCGTGACATCCTTGACCCTGGCACCAGGGAGGCAACACACCATTCTGCAGCAATGCCTGTCTGATTCCCTGTCAAATCTCCTATCACTATTGCTCTTCCACTCTTCTTCCTTCCCTCCTGTGCAGCTGAGCCACCCGTGGTGCCACAGACTTTGCTCTGGCTGCACTCTCCTGAGGAACCATCACCCTCACCAGTATTCAAAATGAATAACTGATTAGCAAGCAAGATAGATTCAGGGGACTCCTGCACTGCCTTCCTGGTTCTCTTAGACTGTCGGGCAGTCACCCATTCCCTCTCTGACTGCATGCTCCTAACCTGCGGTGTGAGCACCTCCCTAAATGTGCTATCACGCAGTCTTCCACCTTGCAGATGCACAACAGTGACTCCAGGTGACGTTCGAATTCCAAAATCCAGAGCTCAAGCCTCTGCAGCTGGTGACACTTCCTGGAGATGTGTTTGTCTCGGACACATGGTGCATCCATGAGTTCCCACATACCGCAGGATGTACATTCCATTTAGCAAAGCTGACCTGCCATACTATAACTTTAAAAACTATTTATTACAATTGTAATTAGTGGAATACCTGACCAGTTACTCACCAATCAGCTTCTTCCCCGTACCAAAAAACATTTCCAGGAATTGTTTTTCAAAGTCAAGTGGCCTTTACATGACCCCCTTTGAAAACCCCAAAATTTAACATTTCTTCAATCTTTCAAAAATGAATCCTCAAAAAATATATTTAACAAAACAGAGGCACTTTTGTAACACACTCTTGTTCAAAAAAGGGTTTAAAGATAAACCCAGCAACTACAGGCCAGTCAGTTTAACCTCGGTGGTGGGAAAGCTTTTAGAAGCAACAATCTGGAAGTTAAAGCTGGATTTGTTAAAAGCATCATGTTTAACTAATATTATTGAGTTTTTTGCTGAAGTAACGGAGAGGGTTTATGAAGGTAATACGGTTGATGAGGTGTGCATGGACTTCCAAAAGGCGTTTTGATAAAGTGCCACATAACAGGCTTGTCAGCAAAATTGAAGCTCATGGAATAAAAGGGACAGTGGCAGAATCGATATGAAGTTGGCTGAGTGAGAACCAAACAGAAAGTAGTGGTGAACAGTTGTTCCTCAGACTGGAAGAAGTTATATAATTGGGTTCTCCAGGGGTCAGTATTCGGACCACTACTTTTCTTGATCTATATTAATGACCTAGACTTGGGTGTGCAGAACACAATTTAAAAATTTATAGATGACATAAAATTTGGAAGTATTGTGACCTCTGAGGAGAATAGTGATAGACTTTAAGAGGACATAGACAGGCTGGTGGAATGGGCGAACAAGCGATAGATGAAATTTAATGCAGAGAACTGAGCACTTTGCCTCCCTTCATTCTTCCTACCAATGTAAACTAAAGGATACAATTCTAAAGAGAGTGCAGGAGCAGGGGGCCCTGGGGTATATGTGCAGAAATTGCTGAAGGTAGCGGGGCAGGTTGAGAAAGCAGTTAATAAGGCTTACGGGATCCAGGATTTATAAACAGAGGCATAGAGTACAAAAGCAAGGAATTTATGGTGAACCTTTATAGAACACTGGTTCGGCCTCAACTTGAGTATTGTGTCCAATTCTGGGAACCACACTTGAGGAAGGATGTGAAGACTTTGGAGAGGGTGCAGAAAAGATTTATGAGAATGGTTCAAGGGATGAGAGACGTCAATTATGTGGCTGGACTGGAGAAGCTGGTGTTGTTGTCCTTAGAGAAGGTTGAAAGGAGGATCGATAGAGGTGTTCAAAATCGTGAGGGGTCTGGACAGATAGACAGGGAGAAACTGTTCTCATTGGTAGAAGGGTCGAGAACTATAAGTCACCATTTTAAGGTGATTGGCAAAAGAACCAGAGTCAACATGAGGAAAAATGAGTGGTTAGGATCTGGAATGCACTGCCTAAGTGTGTGGTGGAGGCAGATTCAATCGAGACCTTCAAAAGTGAATTGGATAATTATTTGAAGAAAAAAAATGCAGGGCTACAGGGTAAAGGCAGGGGAGTGGGACAAGCTGAGTAGCTCTTATGGAGAGCTGGCAGTGACACGAGGGTCTGAATGGCTTCCTTCTGTGCTGTAACAATTCTATGATTCTATATTTGACCTTGGATGAGCTACCAACCACATATTCGTGTCATCAATAAGATTGCCTATTTCCACCTTCATAACATCACCCAACTTTGCCCGTCTCAGCTCATCTGCTGCTGAAACCCTCATTCATGCCTTTGTTACCTCCAGACTTGACCATTCCAACACACTGCTGGCTGGTCTCCCACATTCTTCCCTCCATAAACTTGAGGTCATCCAAAACTCAACTGCCTATGTCTTAACTCGCACCAAGTCCCATTCATCTATCACTCCTGTGCTCAATGACCTTCACTTGCTCCCGGTCAAGCAACGCCTTGATTTTAAAATTCTTATCCTTGTTTTCAAATCCCTGCATGGCTTCACCCTTTCCTACCTCTGTAATCACCTCCAGCCCCAGCACCCTCTGAGATATTTGTGCTCATCTAATTCTGGCCTCTTGAGCATCCCTGATTTTAATTTCTCTGCCATTGGTGGCCAAGCCTTCTGCTGCCAAGGCCTTAAACTCTGGAATTCCCTCCCTACACCTCTCCACCTCTATATCTCTCCTTCCTCCTTTCAAGATGCTCCTTAAAACCTACCTCTTTGACCAACCTTTAGTCCATCTGATATAATAGCTCCTTCTGCGGCTCGGTGTCATGTTTTGTTTTATAATGCTCATCTGAAGCGTCTTGGGTTATTTTCTTATGTAAAAGTCACTATATAAATATAAGTTATTGTTATGGAGCTGGGACTAGAGAGTATTTAATTTAAAAATGCTCTTTTTAATGGTCATCTTTGCTTAGGTTGTAGCAACCGCTGAAGAATCCTGGCACCTGCTCTGCTCATCATTCACTGATTTAGTGCCTATGTAAGGGGTCTAATGCCTGTTTCAGGTGGGTGCCACAATGGCCTGGGAAGCCACCTACACCCGTTTGGTGGTACCCGTACCCCTGACACTGATCAGGTGCGGGACTTTGTTCCTTGAAATTGGCCCTCTGTGTACTTCGTTTACACTTGTAAAACAGGCATAATAAGGTTCAATTTCCATCCCATGTATCTGCTAATGTCTGAGGTTTCCTCTTCAGTCGTCTCACTTGCAATAAAAAATGGTATGTATTTTGTGGACTAAGAGTCCATGACATCCTAGGCCTAGAATCTAATCAGTTATCAGTAGCTTTATCTGAATGACACTACAAGGCTGAAATTTCATGAAAATAACACCAAAAATTCAATTGCAATAAGCCTGCACAAATACATTTCTTGTTTTCATGTACGCTGAAAACACTCAGCTCGACCTCACCACCATCTCTCTTGATTGTTCTACTACCTCTAATTTGTTACATTTCTTGTCTGACATCCAGTATCAGATGAGCAGAAATTTCATAGAATTACATTGAAATTTACAGCACAGAAACAACCCATTTGGCCCAACAGATCTATGTTAGTGTTTAAGCTCGACACGAGCCTCCTCCCACTTTACTCCATCTCACCCTAACTATTCCTTCTTCCCTCATGTCCTTATCCAGCTTCCTCTTAAATGCATTAATGCTATTTATCTCAACCACTCCATGTGGTAGCGAGTTTCCAAATTCTCACAACTTTGAGTAAAGACATTTCTTCTGAATTCCTTTTTGGATTTCTTAGTGACTATTTTGTATTTATGGCTCCTAGTTTTGGACACGCTATAAGTAGAAACATCCTCTCTATGTCTATTCTATCGAATGCTTCATATTTTTAATAACATCAATTAGGTCACCTTTCAGTCTTCGCTTTTCTTGAGTGAAAAGCCCTAACTTCTTATTCCTTACAGTGGCACCCTATTAGTTCTGGTATCATCCTTATAAATCTTTTTTGCACTAACTCTAGAGGATCTATATCCTTTTTGTAATATGGAGACCAGAATTGTGAACTATACTGTGAAGTATGTTCTAATCAAGGTCCTGTGTAAGTTTATAATACATTCTCTGCTTTTGAATTCCATTTCTTTAGAAATGAACCCTTGTATTTTGCTTACACTTTTTTTATGGTTTATGTTAACCCACAATGCTACTTTTGATGATTTATGAATCTGTACCTCTAGATTCTTTTGTGCCTCTACCCCATTTAGACTGCTGTTTTCCAAGGAATAGGTGGCCTTCTTATTCC